>NW_026596079.1:32002716-32030189 GCF_907164565.1 Psammomys obesus | reverse complement strand
AAAAAAAAAAAAAAAAAAAAAAAAAAAAAAAAAAAAAAAAAAAAAAAACCAGGACCAGATGGTTTCAGTGCAGAATTCTACCAGACCTTCAAAGAAGAGCTAACTCCAATTCTCTTCGAACTATTCCACAAAATAGAAACAAAAGCAACACTAACAAATTCACCCTACAAAACCACAGTCACCTTGGTACCTAAACCTCACAAAGACCCAACAGTGAGAGAGAATTTCAAGCCAATCTCCTTTATGAACACTGATGCAAAAATACTCAACTAAATACTTGCAAACCGCATACAGAAACATATCAAAGATGTGTTGACTAAGTAGGCTTCATCTCAGGAATGCAGGGGTGGTTCAATATACGGAAATCCATCAATGTGATCCATCATATTAACAAACTGAAAGAAAAAAAAAAAACACATGATAATCTCCTTAGATGCTGGAAAAGCATTTGACAAAATCTAACATTCATTCATGTTTAAAGTATTGAAGAGAACAGGGATACAAGGCATCTGAACATAGTAAAGGCAATGTACAGCAAGCCTATAGTCAACACAAAACTAAACGGAAAGAAACTTAAAGCAATCCCATTGAAATCAAGGACAAAGTGAGTCTGCCCACTCCAAATCTCTTCAACATAGTTCTGGAAGTCCTTGCTAGAGCAATAAGGCAATTGAAGGAGATGAAGGGGATAGAAATCTGAAAGGAAGAAGTCAAAGTATCACTATTTTCAGATGATATGATAGTATACCTGAGTGACCCCAAAAATTCTACCAGGGCACTCCAAGGCTGATAATTTCCTTCAGCAAAGTTGCTGGATGCAAAATTAACTCAAAAAAATCAGTAGCCCTCCTATATACAAAAGACAATAGGGCTGAGAAAGAAATTAGGGAAACAACACCCTTCACAATAGCAACAAAAGACATAAATAAAGTGTAACTTGGTGTAACTCTAACCAAGCAAGTCAAAGACTTGTATAAAAAAATTTCCAGTCTCTGAAGAAATTAGAAGACGATATCAGATTACGGAAAGATCTCCCATGCTCATGGCTTGGCAGGATTAACATAGTAAAAATGGCCATCTTATGAAAAGCAATCTACAGATTTAATGCAATTCCCATCAAATTACCAACACAATTCTTTACAGACCTGGAAAGAAAAATTCTCAACTTCATATAAAATAACAAGAAACCTAGAATTGCTAAAACAATCCTCTACAATAAAAGATCTTTTGGAGGTATTTCCATCCCTGATCTAAAGCTGTACTATAGAGCAACAATAATAAAAACTGCATGGTACTGGCATAGAAACAGAATGGTGGATCAATGGAATCAAACAGAAGACCCAGAAATAAACCCACACAATAATGGACACCCGATTTTTGACAAAGATTTCAAAACCATACAATGGAAAAAAGACAGCATCTTCAACAAATGGTGCTGGTTTACCTGGATGTCTATATGTAGAAAAATGCAAATAGATCCGTACTCATCACCCTGAACAAAACTAAAGTCCAAGTGAATCAGAGACCTCAACATAAAACCAGACACATTAAATATCGGTTAGAAGAAAAAGTGGGGAAAAGCCTTGAACTCATTGGTACAGGAGACAACTTCCTGAACAGAACACCAACAGCACATGCTCTAAGAGCAACAATCAATAAATGGGACCTCATGAAACTGAAAAACTTCTGTAAAACAAAGGACACTGTCACCAAAACAAAACGAATGTCTACAGATTGGGAAGGAATCTTCACCAACCCTCTATCTGACAGAGGGCTAATATCCATTATATATAAAGAACTAAAGAAGTTGAAAAGCCACAAATCAAGTAATCTAATTTTTTAAAAAAATGGGGAACAAAGCTAAACAGAGAATTATCTTTAGAGGAATATCGAATGGCAGAGAAAAACTTAAAGAAATGCTCAATGTCATTAGCCATCAGGGAAATGCAAATCAACATGACCCTGAGATTTCACCTTACACCCATCAGAATGGCCAAGATCAAAAACTCAAGTGACAGCACATGCTGGAGAGGTTGTTGAGAATGGGGAACCCTCCTCCACTGCTGGTGGGAATGTAAACTTGTACAACTACTCTGGAAATCAATCTGGCACTTTCTCAGACAACTATGAATAGTGCTTCCTCAAGATCCACTCCTAGGCATATATATAAAAGAGGCTTTTTGTATTACAGATTTGTAATGGGAAATTACCTGAGTAATTCAGGTGGCAGTGTCTAATCATGTTGGTAGGATCCAACTAATAAAGGTCTATAGTATCATGCCTAAGAACACACTAACGCATGCAAGCATTTTCTATAGGTCAGTTCTTGATAGTGTTCTAGAATTTTTTGATATCATTTTATTTACTTGTTCTAGAATTTTTTAATATCATTTTATCTACTTTACATCCCAAGGATGCTCCCTCACTCCTCTCCTCCCAGTCCCCTCTCCTTCATCTTCTATCACCTTCCTCTCTCCCTTTCTCCCCAGAAAAGGGGAACTCCTCCTCCTCCCCCCTCACAATATCAATCCTCCCCAGCATATCAAGTCACATCAGGACTGAGCATAGCCTCACCCTACCCCCCCCCCAGGCCAGGCAAGGCATCCCTGCCAGGAGGAAATGATTCAAAAGCAGGCAATAGAGTCCATGTTAGAAACAGCTTCCCATGCCTCCACTCACTAAGTACCCCATATAAAAATCCAGCCTCCCATTGGCCATTACGTGCATGAGTCCTAGGTCCAGATGATGCATGCTCCTTAGTTGAGGTCTCAGTCTGTGTAAGTCCCCATGGGTCTGGTTTTGTTGTCTCTGTTGGTCCTCTTGTGAGGTTCCTGTCCCCTCCAGGTCCTTCTCTCTGTCCCTCAATACTTCCACAGAAGCCCAGGAGCTTTTGCTGCCCCATGCTTGGCTGCAAGTCCCAGCAGCTGTATAGATTTGCTGCTGACTGGAGCCTCCCACATGGCTGTCAAGTTAGGTTCCTGTCTGCAAGCATAACAGAGCACCATTAATAGATTCAGAGGCCTGCTCTCTACAATGGGATGGTTATCAGGTTGAGCAAATTATTACTTGGACATTTCCTACTGCTTTGTTTCCTCTTTATCCCTGTACTTCTTTTTTTCTTTCATCATTTATTTTATTCACATTATATTTTTGTAGTCCCTTTCTTCCTCCCCTCCCATCTCCACCTTCTATCCCTTCTTCTTTCTGCTTCCCCTTTTCCTGAGAAAAGGGGAACTCCCTTTTTAATCCACTCCAGCTCATCAAATTGGAACAGGACTAAAGGTGTCCTCTTCCCTTGAGGCCTGTCAAGGCAGTATCAAAACTTAGAAAGTGAACTAAAAGCTAGCAATTGAGTCCTTGTGCCATGCAGTCCCCATTTCCCTTACTATAGAACTCACTTGTAGCCTAAGCTGCCCATCTGCTACTTTTTTTGTAAGGGGCCTAAGGTGATCATGCATCTTCTTTGACTGATACTTTCATCTCAGCAAACTTCTCTGGGTCCTGGTTAGTTGTCTCTGGTTTTATTTATTTATTTGTTTATTTATTTATTTGTTTTGACTCTCCTGTCATTTCTGGGTTCTTTTCTCTTTTCCCTATGTGTCACTGCATGTTTGGCTGTGAGACTCACCATCTGTTTTGAGGGGCTGCTGGGTAGAACCTCTCAGTGGAGAAGTCTGACAGGCTCCTGTCTGCAGGCTTAGCAAAATTTTCTTCATAGTGTAAGGGTTGGCACTCTATGATAGGGTGGGTCGGTCTTTGGTTGGGACAGTCATTGGTTGGGCATTCCCTCAATCTCTTATCTATCTTTAACCATTAGTATATCATAGGAGGGGAATTTTGGATTGAAGGTTTGTTGGTGGGTTGATATTCCCCACCCTTTACTAGAAGACTAGTTATAGGATGTCTTCTTCAGCCTTTATGGTCTTTGCTACTATGAGTCTCTGTTTAAATCCCTCTTTTATTCTCCCAGGAGGCTGCCCTGACTTAGGTCTTCAACATTCACAGAGATGTCCCCACCATCAGTTTCTCTTTTCTTTACAGATATTCTGTGCTCTGGCCATCCTTCTCCTCAGTTCTGATCTCCACCTTCTTAATTATCTACACCCCCTCTCCTACCTTGTTCTCTCTCTTCAGCCATTGCCTCTGTCTATTCTATTTCTCCTTCCAAGTGAGATTTGTGTGACCTCCCTTGGGTCCTCCTTATTACTCCTCTTCTTTGAGTCTGTGCCTGGTGATATGTTTATTTTTTACTATATGGCTAAAACCCACTTATAAGTGAGTACACACTATATGTGTCTTTCTGGGTCTTGGTTAACTCACTCAGGTTGATCTTTTCTAGTTCTATTAATTTGCTTGCAAATATCTTGATTTCTTTGTTTTTTAATAGCTGAGTAGTATTCCACTGTGTAAATATGCCACAGTTTCTGTGTTCATTCTTCGGTTGAGGGACATCTGTCTAGGTTGTTTCTAGATTTTGGCTATTACAAATAATGATTCTCTGAACAGAGCTGAGTCTTTGTTGTATGGCAGAGCAGCTTTTAGGTATATACCAATGAGAGGTATAGCTGGGTCTTGAAGTAACGTTCTCCCAATTTTCTAAGAAAGCGCCAGATTGATTTCCAAAGTTGTTGTAGACATTTACACTCCTAACATTGAAAGAGTGTTCCCCTTTCTCCACAACCTTGCCAGCATGGGCTGACACTTGAGTTGTTCATCTCAAGTGTGATGGGTGTGAGATGGAATCTCAGAGTTGTTTTGACTTGCATTTCCTTGATGACTAAGGAAGTTGAGCATTTCTTTAAATGTTTCTCTGCCATTCCAGATTCCTGTGCTGAGAATTCTGTTTAGTTCTATGCTCCATTTTTTATTGGCTTATTTTGTTTATTGGTGTTTGATTTCCTGTGTTCATTATGTGTTTTGACTATTAGCTCTTTGTCCAATGTATGATTGGTGAAGATCTTTTCCCAATTTATAGATTGTCTTTTCATTCTATTAACAGTGTCCTTTGCCTCACAGAAGCTTTTCAGTTTCAAATGGTCCCATTTATTACTTGTTGATCTTAGAGCCTGAGCTGTTGTTCAGGAAGGTGTATCCTGTGGCAATGAGTTTGAGATTCTTCCCCATTTTCTCTTCTAATCAATTTAGTGTATCTGGTATTATATTGATATCTTTGATTCATTTGAATTTGAGTTTTGTGCAGGGTGATAAGTATGGTTCTATTTGCATTTTTCTATATGTAGACAGCCAGTTAAACCAGCATTATTTGTTAAAGATGTTCTTTTTTCCAATGTATGGTTTTGGCTCCTTTGTCAAAAGTCAAGTGACCATAGTTTTTTTGGTTTATTTCTTGGTCTTCAATTCTATTTCACTGATCAACCAATGTATATCTTTGCCAATACTGAACAGTTTTTTATTACCATTGCTTTGTAGTATAGCTTGAAGTCAGGGATGGAGATACCTTCAGAAAATTTTATTGTATAGGATTGTTTTAGCTATTCTGTTTATTATTATTATTATTATTATTATTATTATTATTATTATTATTATTTTGATTTGTTTTTCCATATGAAGTTTAGAATTGTTCTTTCAAGGTCTGTGAAGAACTTTCTTGGTCTTTTGATGGGGATTGCATTGAATATGTAGATTTCCTTTGGTAAGATTGCCATTTTTACTATGTTAATCCTACTTATCCAAGAACATAGGAAGTCTTTCCATCTTCTGATATCTTCTTCAATTTCTTTCTTCAGAGACTTGAAGTTCTTGTCATACATGTCTTTCACTTTCTTGGTTAGAGTTACACCAAGATACTTTATAACATTTGTGGCTATTGTGAAGTGTGTAGTTGTCCTAATTTTTGACTCAGCCTGTTTGTCGTTTGTGTACAGAAGGGCTACTGATTTTTTTAAAGTAATCTTGTAACTAGCCATTTTGGTGAAGTTTTTTTTAAACAGCTGTAGGCATTCTCTGGTAGAATTTTGGGCTTCTCTTATATATACTATCATATCATCTGTAAATATTAATGCTTTGATTTCTTCTTTTTTTGATTTTTTATTTTTTATTATTAGTTACATTTTATTAATTCTGTATCTCAGCTGAATACCACTCCATCATTCCCTCCCAATACCACCCTCCCTCCCTCCTCTCCACTGTGCCTCTTTCCAAGTCCACTGATTGGGGCGGACCTCCTCCCATTTCATCTGACCCTGTTTTATCAGGTATCTTCAGGACTGGCTGCAAAGTCCTCCTCTGTGCTCCTCCCTTCAGGGGTGTGGAGGTCAAATAAACTGCCATTGAGTTCATGTTAGAAAGAGTCCTTGTTCCCCTTATTAAGGAAAAAAAATTGGTTACTGAGCTACCATGGGCTACATCTGAACAAAAGTTCTAGGTTATATCCATACATGGTCCTTGTAGAGATCAGTCTCAGAAAACACCCCTGTGCCCAAATATATTTGGTCCTTGTGGAGCTCCTATCCTCTCCATGGCATATTAACTCTCCCTTCTTTTATATGATTCCCTGAACTCTGCCGAAGGTTTGGTTATGAGTCATAGTATCTGTTTTGATACACTGCTAGGCAGAGTCTTTCAGGTGCCCTCTGTAGTAGGCTCTTGTCCTGTTACTTGTTTTCTCCCACATCCAATGTCCATTCCATTTGTCTTTCTAAGTGAGGATTGATCATCTTACCCCTGGTCTTCTTTCTTGTTTATTTTCTTTAGGTGTATAGATTTTATTATGTTTATCATATCTTACAGGTCTCTATAAGTGAGTATATACCATGTGTGTCCTTCTTCTTCTGGGATACCTCACTCAGCATGATCTTTTCTAGACCCCACCATTTGCCTGAAAATTTCATGATTTCCTTGTTTTTGATTGCTGAGTAGTATTCCATTGTGTAAAAATACCACAATTTCTGTATCCATTCCTCCATTGATGGACCTCTGGGTTGTTTCCAGGTTCTGTTTATTACAAATAAAGCTGCTACAAACATGGTTGAGCAAATGTCCTTGTTGGGTACTTGAGCAAATTTTGGGTAGATGCCTAAGAGTGGTATAGCTGGATCTTGAGGTAGCACTATTTCTAATTGTCTGAGAAAACATCAGATTGATTTCCAAGGTGGTTGTACCAGTTTACATTCCCACCAACAATGGAGGAGGATTCTCCATTCTCCACAACCACTCCAGCAGGTGTTGTCATTTGAGTTATTAATCTTGGCCATTCTGAAGGGTGTAAGGTAAAATCTCAGGGTCATGTTGATTTGCATTTCCCTGATGGCTAATGGCATTGAGCATTTTTTTAAGTGTTTCTCTGCCATTCGATATTCCTCTGTCGAGAATTCACTGTTTAGCTCTGTTCCCCATTTTTAATTGGATTGCTTGATTTATTTCTTTTTACCTTCTTTAGTTCTTTATATATTCTGGATATAAGCCCTCTGTCAGATATAGGGTTGGTGAAGATCCTTTTCCAGTCTGTCAGCTCTCATTTTGTTCTGACGACAGTGTCTTTTGCTTCACGGAAGCTTTTCAGTTTCATGAGGTCCCATTTATTGATTCTTGCTCTTAGAACCTGTACTGTGGGTGTTCTTTTCAGGAAGTTGTCTCTTGCGCCAATGAGTTCTAGGCTCTTCCCCATTTTTTCTTCTAACCAATTCAGAGTATCTGGTTTTATGTTGAGGTCCACTTCGACTTTAGTTTTGTGCAAAGTGATAAATATGGATCTATTTTCATTTTTCTGCATGTAGACATCCAGTTGGTCCAGCACCATTTGTTGAAGATGCTGTCTTTTTTCCATTGAATGGATTTGGCTTCTTTGTCAAATATCGAGTATTCATAGGTGTGTGTGTTTATTTCTGGGTCTTCTATTGGGTTCCATTGATCCTTCTTTCTGTTTCTATGCCAATACCATGCAATTTTTATTACTATTTCTCTGTAGTCCAGCTTGAGATCAGGGATGGAGATACCTCCAGATGATCCGTTGTTGTACAGGATCGTTTTGAAGATTCTGAGGTTTTTGTTGTTGTTGTTTCTTTATATGAAACTGAGAATCTTTCCTTCAAGGTCTGTAAAGAATTGAGTTGGGCTTCCTGTAATTGAACTTAGACAAAATGCCTTCAGCAAGTGGCTCTCTAATTAGATTTCCTTTAGAGAACTTGCCTTTCCCATTGAATTTTACACATCAATGACTATGATATATTTTTTGTTTTATTAAATTTAATTTGTCTTAAAAATGACAAAAACAGGGATTCGGCAAGATGGTGGTGCCAGGTCGACTCTCATTTTGACTAGCAGCACAGCAGAATCAGCACAATGACCAGCATTCAGAACTCGCAGCTCTAAAACACAAGTGATTGTGTTTCCCAGGTGAGAGGATACCCCACAGTGGGGAATTCAATCAGCTTTAACTCACCCAGGTAAACCATGGAAGAGATCCCAGCTGTGGGCACCACAACATAGGACACGCAGTTTTCCAGTCAAGAGATAACCCCATGGTGCAGGAAACGATTGGGACCAACCTTAGGTCATCCAGACATCCCCTGGAGAAGACTCAGCTTCCGCGGGCACCCAGGAGCCAACCCAGAGCCAGAGCCAGGGACCTAGGTGCCAGCAGAGAGTCCTGCCTGCACCTGACTCACTGTCCCAGATAGAACTGTGGGCCCCAGGGCACCAGAGACTGAGTTTCTCTGTGGGGTACAAACCCACAGGAAGGGGAACGAGTGGACTGATCTTAGAGCACTCAGCAGATACCACCACCCACAAAAGGTCTCAGGAAAAATTACCCAGTTCCAGCAGACACCCAGGCACCCAATCCCCAGAAACGCAGAAAGGCGGAGCCACGTAAGTCTGTGCCTACGTATTCTGAGCCCCATTACAGACAGAACAGCTGTCCCCAAAGCAAAGACTGGATGTCCCTGTCAGGCGGAAACCCCACGGCAAGGGGGCCATTAGGTCCAACGCTCAGGACACCCAGCTCCAAAAGACTTTCTGGATTCACACAGACTCTAGGCTCTAGCCTTCTACTGCAGACATGAGCACTGTGCTCACCTGCCATTATCGCGTACCCCTAGGGCACTGGGGCACACAGCTGCATCCTCAGACCTACAAATGCCAGAGAGCCATTACAGCAGCCCTCAGATACTGCTCCAAGGATACCAGTTATCCCTAGCTAAACTGACAAAACTATGTGAATCTCTGGTTTTTCAAGAGGGTTGCACCCAACAATTACACTTTAAGAGCAACAGCTACTGCTCACTAAATTCATAGCAAGAAACCCACTACCAGGGCAGCCATCACCAGGACCTCTCCTGATGAGAGGAGAGCCTACCTGAACACAACAGTTACCACACAGGTCCATACACTTGAAGTGAACTGTGACAATTCGTGAGAAGTACCACCATTCAGTTGACTATACCCAAAAAGCAGAGGAGAACTTCAAAACCCCGCCAAGGGGACTCTCCCCACCCCAGGACCCAGCAGTCACCAGAAATAAACAGACAACACATGAGACAGTGAGATGGATAGAGGCCAGTGAAAAATCACAACCAACAAAAGGCAAAGCAATATGGCCTCTTTGAGTTATTTTATTAGTTTCCAGTTGATTGATTTCAGCCCTGACTTTGATTATTTCCAGCTGTCTACTCCTTCTTGGTGTGTCTGCTTCTTCTTTTTCTAGGGTTTTTAAGTGAGCCATTAAGTTGCTTGAATGAGCTGTCTCAAATTTCTTCTTGAAGGCACTTAATGCTATGAACTTTCCTCTTAGCACTGGTTTCATTGTGTCTCACAAGTTTGGGTATGTTGTGTCTTCATTTTCATTGATTTCAAGAAAGACTTTAACTTCTTTCTTTATTTCTTCCCTGACCCAGCTGTCATTTAGTAACAAGTATTTCAGTTTCCATGTGTGTGTAGGCCTTTTGCTATTTCTGTTGTTGTTGAGGTCCAGCTTTATTCCATGGTGATCAGACAAGATACAAGGGATTATTTCAATCACTTGTATCTGTTGAGGCTTGCTTTGTGACCAACTATATGGTCTATTTTGGAGAAGGTTCCATGAGGTGCTGAGAAGAAGGTAAATTCTTTTGTGTTTGGGTGTAAAGTTCTGTAAATGTCTGTTAGGTCCATTTGATTCATGACCTCTGTCAGAGATATTGTTTCTTTGTTTGATTTCTGTTTTGTTGACCTGTCCTTTGTTGAGAGTGGGGTGTTGAAGTCTCCCACTATTAAAGTGTGGGGAACTATATGTGGTTTAAATTTTATCAATGTTTCTTTTACAAATATGGGTGCTCTTGTATTTGGGGCATAGATGTTCAGTATTGTGATGTCTTCCTGGTGGAATTTACCCTTGATAAGTATGAAGTGTCCTTCCTCATCTCTTTTTATTAATTTTGGTTGAAAGTCTATTTTATCAGATATTAGAATGGCTACTTCTGCTTGCTTCTTGGGTCCATTTGCTTGAAAAGCTGCCTTCCAACCCTTTACCCTCAGGTAATGTCTATCTTTGTGCCTTAGGTGTGTTTCTTGTATGCAACAGATTGCTGGGTTTTGTTTACATATCCATTCTGTTAGTCTGTGTCTTTTTATTGGAGAATTGAGTCCATTGATGTTGAGAGAGATTAATGACCAGTGGCTGTTAGATCCTTTGATTTTGATGTTGGCTGTGTTCATAAGGTTGTGTGCTTGGTTGCTTTTTGTTTTGCTGTAGTAAGGTTAATTATTTCCTGTGTTTTCTTGACAGAAGCTAATTTTTTTGGGTTGTATTTTCCCTTCCAGTATCTTCTGTAATGCTGGATTTGTGTGTAGGTATTGTTGAAATTTGTTTTTGTCATTGAATATCTTGTTTTCTCCGTCTATGAGGACTGAGAGTATGGCAGGGTATAGTAGCCTGGGTTGACATATGTGTTCTCTTAGGGTCTGCATGATATCTGTCCAGGCCCTTCTGGCTTTCATAGTTTCTGTTGAAAAGTCACGTGTGATTCTAATGGGTTTGCCGTTATATGTTACTTGGCCTTTTTTCTTTGCAGCTTTTAGTATTTTTTCTTTGTTCTGTATACTTACTGTTTTGATTATTATGTGGCGGGAGGATTTTCTTTTCTGGTCAAATTTGTTGGGTGTTCTGTAGGCCTTACATATTCTTAACTCAAACAATCAATGAAACCAAGAGCTGGTTCTTTGAGAAAATCAACAAGATCGACAAACCAAGTTAACTAAAAGGCAAGTTAACTAAACCAAGTTAACTAAAAGCCAAGTTAACTAAAAGGCAGAGAGACAACACCCAAATCAACAAAATCAGAAATGAAAAGGGGGACATAACTACAGACACTGAGGAAATCCAAACAATCATTAGGACTTACTTCAAAAGTCTATATGCCACAAAATTTGAAAATCTGAATGAAATGGACAATTTTCTTGATCGATTTGACTTACCAAAGCTGAACCAGGAACATGTAAGTCAATTAAATAGTCCTATAACCCCCAAAGAAATAGAAGCAATCATCAAAAGACTCCCATCCAAAACAAGCCCAGGACCAGATGGCTTCAGCGCAGAATTCTACTAGACCTTCAAAGAAGAGTTAACACCAATTCTCTTCAAACTATTTCACAAAATAGAAACAGAAGGAACATTACCAAACTCATTCTATGAAGCCACAATCACCTTGGTACCTAAACCTCACAAACACTCAACAAAGAAAGAGAATTTCAGACCAATCTCCCTTATGAACATTGATGCAAAAATACTTAACAAAATACTTTCAAACCGAATCCAAGAACACATCAAAGATATTATTCACTATGACCAAGTAGGCTTCATCCCAGGTATACAGGGGTGGTTCAAAGTACAGAAATCCATCAATGTGATCCACCATATTAACACACTGAAAGACAAAAAACACATGATAATCTCCTTAGATGCTGAAAAAGCATTTGACAAAATCCAACATCCATTCATGTTTAAAGTATTGAAAAGATCAGGGATACAAGGCACATATCTAAACATAGTAAAGGCGATATACAGCAAGGCTATAGCCAACATCAAACTAAATGGAGAGAAACTTAAAGCAATCCCACTAAAATAAGGGACAATACAAGGCTGCCCACTCTCCCAAAATCTCTTCAACATAGTGCTGGAAGTCCTTGCTAGAACAATAAGACAGTTGAAGGAGATCAAGGGGATACAGATTGGAAAGGAAGTCAAATTATTACTATTTGTAGATGATATGATAGTATACATGAGTGACCCAAAAAACTCCACCAGGGAACTCCTACAGTTGATAAACACCTTCAGCAAAGTGGCTGGATACAAAATTAACTCAAAAAAAATCAGCCACAAATGACATAAGGTACCTCGGAGTAACCCTAACCAAGGAAGTAGAAGACTTGTATGAAAAAAATTAAAAGTCTCTGAAGAAAGATTTAGAAGAAGATATGAGAAGATGGAAAGATCTCCCATGCTCATGGCTTGGCAGGATTAACATAGTAAAAATGGCCATTTTCCAAAAGCAATCTACAGATTCAATGCAATTCCCATCAAATTGCCAACACAATTCTTTTCAGACCTGGAAAGAAAAATTCTCAACTTCATATGGAATAACAAGAAACCCAGAATTGCTAAAAAAAAAAAATCTTCTACAATAAAATATCTTCTGAAAGTATGCCATCCCTGATCTTAAGTTGTACTATAGTGCAACAGTTTTAAAAACCGCATGGTACTGGCATACAAACAGAATGGTGGATCAATTGAACTGAACAGAGGACCCAGAAATAAACCCACACACTTATGGAGACCTGATATTTGACAAAGATGCCAAAATCATACAATGGAAAAAAGATAGCATTTTCAACAAATGGTGCTGGTCCGACTGGATGTCTACATGTAGAAAAATGAAAATAGATCCATACTTATCACCCTGCACAAAACTGAAGTCCAAGTGGATCAAAGACCTCAAAATAAAACCAGACACATTAAATCGGCTAGAAAAAAGTGGGGAAAAGCCTTGAACTCATTGGTACAGGAGACAACTTCCTGAACAGAACACCAACAGCACAGGCTCTAAGAGCAACAATCAATAAATGGGACCTCATGAAACTGAAAAGCTTCTGGAAAGCAAAGGACACCGTCATCAAAACAAAACGACTGCCTACAGATTGGGAAAGAATCTTCACCAAACCTTTATCTGACAGAGGACTCATATCCAGTATATATAAAGAAATAAAGAAGCTGAAAAGCAGCAAACCAAGTAATCCACTTAAAAAATGGGGAACAGAGCTAAACAGAGAATTCTCAATAGAGCAATATCGAATGGCAGAGAAGCACTTAAAGAAATGCTCAACCTCATTAGCCATTAGAGAAATGCAAATCAAAACAACCCTGAGATTTCACCTTACACCCATCAGAATGGCCAAGATCAAAAACTCAATTGACAACACATGCTGGAGAGGTGGTGGAGAAAGGAGAACCCTTCTCCACTGCTGGTGGGAATGTAAACTTGTACAACCACTCTGGAAATCAATCTGGTGCTTTCTCAGACAACTAGGAATAGCGCTTCCTCAAGATCCAACCATACCACTCCTAGTCATATATCCAAAAGAGGTTCAAGTACACAATAAGGACATTTGCTCAACCATGATTGTAGCAGCTTTATTTGTAATAGCCAGAAGCTGGAAACAACCCAGATGCCCCTCAACTGAAGAATGGATGCAGACATTTTGGTACACCTATACAATGGAATTTTACTCAACAATGAAAAATAAGGAAATCATGAGATTTGCAGGTAAATGGTGGGACCTGGAAAGAATCATCCTGAGTGAGTTGTCCCAGAAGTAAAAAGGGTATATACCCACTCATATAGACATACAACATAGGACAAAGCCACTAAAATCTATGCATCTAAAGTAACCAAGCAAGAGAGAGGACCCTAACTAAAATGTTCAATCCCCATCCTGAAAGGCAAAGAGGATGGACGTCAGAAGAAGAAGAAAACAGGAAACAACCTAGAAACCTGCTACAGAGGGCCTCTGAAAGCCAGAAGAAGAAAACAGGAAACAAACTAGGAACCTGCCACAGAGGGCCTCTGAAAGCCTCTGCCCTGTGGACTATCAAAGCAGATGCTGAGCCCAATGGCCAACTGTCAGGCAGAGTGAATGGAATTTTATATAAGAAGTGGGAAATAGTAAGAGCTGGAGAGGACAGGAACTCCACAAGGAGAGCAACAGAACAAGAAAATTTGAACACAGGGAACTTCCCAGAGACTCATACTCCAACCAAGGACTATTCATGGAGATAACCTAGAACCCCTGCACAGATGTAGCCCATGGCAGTTCAGTGTCCAAGTGGGTTACCTAGTAATGGGATAAGGGACTGCCTCTGACATAAACTGATTGGCCTGCTCTTTGATCACCTCCCCCTGAGGGGGGAACAGCCCTACCAGGCCACAGAAAAGGACAATGCAGCCATATTTGATGAGAACTGATAGACTAAGATCAGAAGGGAGAGGAGAACCTTCCCTATCAGTGGACTTGGGGAGTGGTATATATGCAGAAATGGGAGGGAGGGTGGGATTGTGAGGGTAGGAGGGAGGGGCTTATGGGGGAATACTAAATGAATAAAGTGTAATTAATAAAAAAAACTTAAAAAAAGCAATATGACCTACTCAGAACCCAGTTATCCAGGGACAAGTAGCCCTGGACACCCCAACATAAATGAAATTCAAGAATATGACCTTACACCTATGCTTATGAAGAGGTTAATGGAGGAAGCAAATAAAATGCATAAAGATTTAGGGGAAGATATAATAAAACATATTATGGTCATCCGTAAAGAAATACAGGAAGATGCAGCCAAACCACTTGTGGCCTTCAGAGAGGAAATGAATGAATCACTGAAAGAAATCAAAGAAACAGAGGAATGTTCAAAGAAACAGCTGAAGGACTTGAAGAAAAAACAGGAAAATACAGTCAGACAGGTGAAAGAAATCAACAAAACGGTCCAGGATCTGAAGATAGAATTGGAAGAATTAAAGAAAACACAAATGGAGGAAATCATGGAGAGGAAGAACCTAGGAAAGAAAACAGGAACTACAGAGTTAAGCATAACCAACAGACTACAAGAGATGGAAGAAAGAATCTCAGGTGAGGAAGATACAGTGGAAGAAATCAATGTATCCATCAAATAAAATAATAAATCTAAAAAAATTCTGAAAGAAACCATCTAAGAAATCCAAGACAACATAAAAAGACAAAACCTAAGAATAATAGGAATAGAGGAAAAAGAAGATTCCCTCTTCCAAGGCCCAGAAAATATTTTCAACAAAATCATTGAAGAAAATTTCCCCAACTTAAAGGGGTGGCCAATTAGAATACAAGAGGCCTACAGAACACCTAATAAATTAGACCAGAAAAGAAAATCCTCCCGCCACATAATAATCAAAACAGTAAGTATACAGAACAAAGAAAAAAAATACTAAAAGCTGCAAGGGAAAATGGGCCAAGTAACATATAAAGGGAAACCCATCAGAATCACCCCTGACTTCTCAACAGAAACTATGAAAGCCAGAAGAGCCTGGACAGATATCATGTAGACCCTAAGAGAACACAGATGTCAGCCTAGGTTACTATACCCAGCAAAACTCTCAGTCCTCATAAACGGAGAAAACAAGATATTCAATGACAAAAACAAATTTCAACAATACCTACACACAAATCCAGCATTATAGAAGACACTAGAAGGAAAAATACAACCCAAGAAAACTAACTACTTTCAAGAAAACACAGGAAATAAATAACCACACTACAGCAAAACCAAAAGTAGCCAAACACACAAACACACTACCATAGCCAACATCAAAATCAAAGGATCTAACAGCCACTGGTCATTAATCTCCCTCAACAACAATGGACTCAATTCTCTAATTAAAAGACACAGACTAACAGAATGGATGCGTAAACAAGACCCAACAATCTGTTGCATACAAGAAACATTCCTAAATCACAAAGATAGATATCACTTGAGAGTAAAGGGCTTGAAGACAGTTTTTCAAGCAAATGGACCCAAGAAGCAAGCAGGAGTAGCCATCCTAATATTTAATAAAGTAGATTTCCAACCATGATCAATCAAAAGAGGTAGAGAAGGACACTTCATACTCATCAAGGGAAAAATCCACCAGGAAGATATCAAAATCCTGAACATCTCTGCTCCAAATGCAAGGTCACCCATATTTGTAAAAGAAACTTTAGTAAAACTTAAACCACACATAGACCCCACACATTAATAGTGGGAGACTTCAACACCCCACTCTCAACAATGGACCAGTCAACAAAACAGAAATTAAACAAAGAAACAATAACTCTGACAGTGGTCATGAATAAAATGGACCTCATGGACATCTACAGAACCTTTCACCCAAACACAAAGGAATTTACCTTCTTCTCAAAATCTTATGGAACCTTCTCCAAAATAGACTGTATAGTTGGTCACAAAGCAAGCCTCAACAGATACAAGAAGATTGAAATAATCCCTTATATGCTATCTGGTCACCATGGACTAAATCTGAACCTCAATGACAAAAATATCAAAAGGCCTACACACACATGGAAACTGAACAACTTGCTACTAAATGACAGCTGGGTTAGAGAAGAAATAAAGAAAGAAATTAAAGACTTCCTAGAATTCAATGAAAATGCAGGCACAACATACCCAAACTTGTGGGACACAATGAAAGCAATGCTAAGAGGAAAGTTCATAGCACTAAGTGCCTTCAAGAAGAAATTCGAAACATCTCATGCCAGCAAGTTAATGGCTCATTTAAAAGCCCTAGAAAAACAAGAAACAGTCATGCCAAAGAGGAGTAGATGGCTGTAAATAATCAAACTCAGGCCTGAAATCAATCAATTAGAAACAAATAAAACAATTGAAACAATCAATGAAACCAAAAGCTGGTTCTTTGAGAAAATCAACAAGATCGACAAACCCTTTAGCCAAACTAAGTAAAAGGCAGAGAGAAACTATCCAAATCAACAAAATCAGAAACAAAAAGGGGGACATAACCACAGACACTGAAGAAATCCAAACCATAATTAGGTCTTATTTCCAAAGTCTATATGCCACAGAATTTGAAAATCTAAATGAAATGGACAATTTTCTTGACCGATTCTACATGCCAAAGCTGAATCAATAGCAGGTAAACCAATTAAATATTCCTATATCCCCTAAGGAAATAGAAGCTGTCATCAAAAGTCTACCATGCAAAAAAGGCACAGAGCCAGATGGTTTCAGCACAGAATTCTACCAGACCATCAAAGAAGAGCTAACACCAATACTCTTCAAACTATTCCACAAAATAGAAACAGAAGGAACACTACCAAACTCATTCTATGAAGCCACAGTCACCTTGATACCTAAACCTCACAAAGACCCAACAAAGAAAGAGAATTTCAGGCCAATCTCCCTCATGAACAAGTGTTTTCTTTATTGATTCTAATTCTGTTTTCATGTCTTGTACCATTTCCTTTATCTGTTTGAATGTGCATTCCTGTGTTTCTAAGATGGTCTCTATTTTTTTTTGTTTATTTCATCTCTATATGCCACTAATTGTATCTCTACTTGTGCCTCTATTTGTTTGGCTATATTTGCCTGTGTTTCTTTAAGAATTTTGTTCATTTCCTCTTTCTTTACCTCCAACTGACTGGTCAAATCTTTGATAGATTTGATTATTTCCTCTTTAACTGTCTGAATTTGCATGTCTATTGCTCTGAGAGATTTGTTTGTTTCCTCTTTATGATCCTCAAATAATTAGGTAAGCATAGTTTTAAAGTAATTTTCCTCTACTTCGATGAAATGGAGTATCCATCAGTTTTGGGGGTTGCTGATGAAGCCATGATGTCCTGATTTATGTTGGATGTGTTCTTTTGCCTACTCCTGGCCATTGGCTTATCTGAAACCTTCCCTGTTTGTTTCTGGATTCTCCAGTTCAGACTGGTACTGTATCTCTTTGGTTTTGATTTCTTGATTTTAGTCCTGAGTTTCTTTAGTTTTTATAGTCTACTCCTCTTTGATGTGTTTGCTTCCTTCTTTTATCTAGCTTACTTCTGTGCTGCTGAGTTACTAGTATGGCATCTCTTCAAATTCTTTATGTAGGTGCTTAGTGCTATAAACTTTCCTTTTAGCATTGCTTACATTGTATACAAGTTTAGGTGTGTTGTGTCTTCATTTTCATTGAATATTAGAAAGTCTTTAAATTCATTCTTTATATCTTCCCTTTATCAGTTCAGCTTAGTGGGAAGTTTTTTAGTTTCTATGAGTTTGTAGGCTTTCTATTTTTTTTTTGTTGTTGTTGTTGAGTTCCAGCATTAATCCATGGTGGTCTAATAAGATGTAGGGGGTTATTTCAATCTTCTTATATCTGTTGAGGCTTGCTTTGTGACCTAGTATATGGTTGATTTTAGAGGTTTCATGAGGTGATGAAAAGAAGGTATATTCTTTTGTGTTTGGGTGAAAAGTTTCATAGATACATATCAGGTTTATTTGATCCAGGACATCTGTTAGTTTCTTTATTTCCTCATTTAGTTTCTGTGTTAATGATATTTCCATTGGAGAGACTGGGGTTTTTAAGTCTCCCACTATTAATCTGTGGGGTTTTATGTATGATTTAATCTTTACTAATGTGTCTTTTATGAATGAAGATTCCCTTGTGTTTGGGGCATAGATGTTCAGAACTGAAATGATGTATTAGTGGATTTCCCCCTTAATGAGTATGAAGTGTCCTTCTCTATCTTCTTTGATTAATTTTAGTTGAAAGTTTATTTTCTTAGATACTAGAATGTCTATTCCAGCTTGCTTCTTCGGTTTGTTTGCTTGGAAAACGTTTTTCCAGCTCTTTATTCTGAGGTAACATCTATCTTTATTGCTGAGGTGTGTTTCCTGTATGCAGCAGAAAGATGAGTCCTGCTTTTCTATCCACTCTGTTAAACTGTGTCTTTATATTGGGGAGTTGATTCCATTGACGTTGAGAGATGTTAATGACCAGTTTTTGTTACTTCATGTTATTTTGATATTGGTGGTGGTAGAGTATGTGTGATTCCTTTCTTTTTCTTGTACTTTAGGTGTTGTATTATCTTCATGGCTGGCTGTGGTAGGACCAATGGTTTCTAGTCATGTCATATGGCCCTAAATTTTGTTGCTTGTGTTCTTATGCTGGCCTCTAGCCATATAGTTGACTCTGGTGTTTGCTGGCCTGGTGTTCCCTTGGCTGGGTTCATTGGTTGTGTCCCAGGTTGGCCAGGCAGCTGGGAAACAAACAGAAAGACATCCTAGCTGAAAGCTTCTAGAGTGCCCCTACAACAGCACTTGGGATGGGGGAAATGGGACTTTGGTTCTGCATGGAACTCACATCTGCTGGGTTCACTCTCTCTGCTGAGCTTGTTGTTTCTTATCCAGGTGCAGAAGGCAGATGCAGAGCAGGCAGAAAGGTCTCTGAACTGAGAGATCCTCCAGTGTCTCCAGTCTTCCTCAGGATGAGAGACAATGAGGCTTGGATCATGTACTAAGCTCATCTCTGCTGGATTCCCTCCCTATACTTCTTGTAGGCAGGGTAATTTTAGGATCAAAGGTTTTGTTGGTGGGTTTTGTTCCCCTCCTTCCACTAGTCCTGCCTGGCTAGGACAAGATCACTTCAGTATTCATGTTCTTCCTTGTTAGGGGTGTAAGCTAGAGTCACACCCATATCATCCCAGGAACCTACCCTGTTGCAGGCCTCCAGCTTGACAAAGAGATGTACCCTCTCACCTCCCACCTTAATTCTCCCTATGTGTTCTAGAAATTCTTGTTGCTGTGTTAGCCAATCTGGGCAGGGCTCTGCTAGGCAGCACATTTCTCAAGGTATTTGGAAGTTCATGTTCAGGTATTTGTTTTAGTTTTTGAAAGCAGCAGGACTTCATGTTCTTGATGAAAATATCTATTCATGTGGGAGACTTTAGTCTCTGCACATTGAAGACACGTTTTGTTGTGTTTTCATGTGAATTAATTAGATGAGTTCTCTGAGGTTCAAATTTAAAATATTGTTCAACTTAAAATGAAAAATTATACTGCTTTAAAGAACATTGAAAATCTCTTCGAACACTGTATTTAAGTCAAAGAATGACTTCTTATATTGCATAAAAATAACCCTTACTTATTAGAAAAGCAAAAAGAGAACATAGTTAATATTTCTTGCTCTTAAAATTATTTATTATTTATTTTCCTACTATTTGTCTATCATCTTTTTATCTATCATCTATTATCATATACCTGTTTAACCATCCATTCATCCTTATACCTCTCATCTCTTTAATTATCTATCTATAAAATATCTAAATTCATCCACAAATGATCTTGTCTGAAGATTTATGATTATCAATAAAGACCCAAACAAGTGCTTCCTGTATTCTGTATTTTTTTGCTTCCACATGACAGAAACTAGCCCATGTTTTGTTAAACAGTTTAAAGGATATTATATTGTTTGGGTAACATGAAAACCCAGGGAACAGAAAATTATGTCCATTTAAATATTTTGGCACCAAAACAGGAGACATCAAACTGAGAGCTTTTGAAGAAACTTATTAGCTTATTGACTTATTATGTCATTAAATTAAGTCCATTAACAGCAGCCTTTGGGTGTAGACTGATTGGGATTCTGGCTTTCTTTCTCTGTGACTTTTTTGTCATTGTTCCCTATGTATACACTTTATCATAAAGTTTATGTTCATTATGTGGCTAAATACATGCAAAAGCTCTATGCTTCACATTGATAAGCTGAATTTTATTTTCAGTCTGTCCCCCAATTCATTTAAGGAAACTACCAAACTGGTAATGACATTTCACCAAAGTGGCTATTATATAAAAACTCAGACACCAACAGGCAAAAACCAATCAACAAGGAATCTCTCCTATTTCTGTCACTTCAGTGTTAACCAGTTAAGCCCAAATGTGAGTGGACGTAGAGGTCTGAATGGGTTCTATGTAAACAAAACATGAATTATTGGAAACTTGAATAAAAACAGTACTGCTTTTGGGCTCACAAATGGGACAATTTATGTCAGGGAAAGGGTGTAACATAAGCCTGGATAGACAAGAGAGCAAAACCTCTAAGTTATCATCCCAAGCATCCTAGAAACTGAAGGTACCAGAGAATGAGAAACCATGTAGGGTAGAAATGTGGTCACCTATGATCTTTTTTTCCAGAAAGTAAGAAGTTGTAAACCACAGAGGATCTATTCCAGTTTTTTCAAGAACACTGTAGGTAAATAGGACTTGTGTTTACCTCACCTCCACCAGAATATCTTCAAAATTTCAACTAGCAATGCTGGATGGCTGAATTAAAACTAAGGATGTGGAACACAGAATTCGTGGTAAGAGGTTCTCTAAAAATGGAGGGTATGGGCACAAAAAGTTAGCAGAAAAGGAGGGAAAACAGCTGAGGGAACCCTGTGTCAAGGGATCCTAGTCCAGGAGCACCTGGTATTGCCAACACTTAGGCAAGGTCTCACAGAGTAGGCTATACTTACTCAGGTTTGGATTTTTATTTTATTTTTTTATTTCAAAACTTTGGAAAACTTTAATATCCAGATCATGGTAAAATCAGTACATATATAAAATGCCTTACAAATTATTAAATTACCAAAAGGTAACAAAAACTACAGTAAAATTAGTATTTTCACTACTAGAAATCTATGGCACAAGTAATATAAAATTAGAAGATATAAAAGGTGACACTGGTTTCCTAAGATATAGTTTACTCTACAATCAGAGTCCACAGGTATAGGCTGCAGATTAGTAGCAGAAAGCAGATCCTCTAATCTAATACAGGTTAACCTGGTAGTAAAATCAGACCCCTAATTCCACTCTGGCTTCTGAGATGCCATAGGCTGCCTACCACAACTATAGTTATAGAGTAGTAAACAAATTTTTTTGTTTCTGGGGGCAATCTCAAATAAGATGCACATCAGACAAGCCAAGATACTTTGCCAAGTGAAATTTGAGACATAATTGTGTTCACCCTGAGTCCAAACAAAGCATGTGCCATCAGTCAGCAGCTCCTGCTGCTTCTCAGTATGGCTGGTAGTTCCACAGCATTGCTGACTGGGGCCAGAGCTAAAATAGCCCCAGGACAAGTAAACTTAGCTGTTCCTAAATGAAGAGAAAACAATAACTTTATCAAATCCTAAATTCAAATATTATTAATCCAAGTTAAAAATATTCTTGGGTTCTTTAGACAATCACTGTGGAGCAGGAATTTCTTTCTCCCTATTGACTTACTTATGAGTTTAATACATAGTAATTGCAAGACAATCAGGAATGGTTTGCGGAATATGGTTGTAATTAGTGACATCATGGTACAATTATGACACATTTTTCAAACTCCATTTATGATAGATTCCACCAAAATGATACGGAGTAAATTTGCCAAAGACAGTGAAAAAGCATTAAGTTGAGGACAGGGATGATAGACATTGGAAAATGAATCCTATATTTGCACCAAACTTTCATTCAGTTATTCTGGATCCATGTTACCAGGCATTTAGAAATGTTGCATGTCTCATTGCTGCTTTTCTTTGTGTTATCTTCATATTCAGTGTATAAATGGTGGCTAGTCATTGTTCAAAATCCATAGAGCCAGAGTTTAAACCAGTGACCAAGAAAATCTTCATTTGAGCTTCTTTTGTCACACATTTATGACAGAAAACAGTATTCCTGCCAGAGACAGGAATGACTATGCTGTGACTGAGACATGCTGTATTCGTCCGGGTAGTAATAAAGTCAGCTATTTTCAATTTTCATTGACTTAGAATGACTGCCAGGTACAATCCCAAGTATAAACAAGGAATAAAAGAAATGACTGGCAAATAACAAAATTGTAACAACTGTAATATCTTTTAAGTAAAAACATACAATTGTTTCATGTCAATAATTTCCAAAGAGCATATGTGCTTTGTTGAATTAATTGAAGTTCATTTACTGTTTAGAACAAAAGCTCTTAATTACCATCTTTTTTATTTCCTTTAAAAACAATTATAACTTGGTAGGTTTTCAACCTTAGAAACCATTTTGCAGTTCTAGGTGCTGGTAATCCAAGTTAAAGCCAGTAGCACCTTGGGAATCGTCAGGACTCTGTTCTGAGTTCATACACAATGACTTCTTATACTCTCACATGATAAAAGGGGACAACTGATCCAGTGAAATCACTTTTTAAGAGCACTAATTGCAATGATGAATTTGGGCCTTCGTGACCTTGCTTTCCCTCTGCACCCTTACCTTCAAATGTCATTTCTTTAGGGGAGAAAACTTCTTCCTTCCTTCCTTCCTTCCTTCCTTCCTTCCTTCCTTCCTTCCTTCCTTCCTTCCTTCCTTCCTTCCTTTCTTTCTTTCTTCCTTTCTTTCTTTCTTTCTTTCTTAATTTTTTCAATGTATTTTTTAATTTATTACAATTTATTCGTTTTGTATCCTAACTGTAGCCCCCCTCCTGTCCCATCCCACCCTCCTCACCCTCCCTCTTCTCCTCCGATTTCCCTGCCCAAGTCCACTGATAGGGGAGGTTCTCCTTCCCTTCCATCTGACCCCGGGGAAATGCAAATCCAAACAACCCTGAGATATCACCATATACCCATCAGAATGGCTAAGATCAAAAACTCAAGTGTCAACACATGCTGGAGAGTATGGAGAAAGGGAAACCCTCTTTCCCTGCTTGTGGGAATGTAAACTTAGACAACCACTTTGGTAATCAATCTGGCACTTTCTCAGACAATTAGGAATAGTGCTTCCTCAAGATCCAGCTATACCACTTCTAGGCATATATCCAAATATGCTCAAGTATACAACAAGGACATTTGCTCAACCATGTTAGTAACAACTTCATTTGTAATAACCAGAATCTGGAAACAACCCAGATGCTCTTCAACTGAGGAATGGATACAGAAGTTATAGTACATTTACACAATGGAATAGTACTCAGCAATTAAAAACATGGAAATCTTTCTTAATTTTTTGACAGTCTCACACTTTAATAAATGATAAATACATAGTAGTATTTTTATTAACCTATAGTAATGGTCTATTCTGTAGATATACCTTGACATGTGAAGTTGACTCTTGAATTCTTTTTTTTTATTAATTACACTTTATTCATTTTGTATCCCCTCATAAGCCCTTCCCTCCTCCCCATTAATTTTTTAATTAAATTTTTACTGTTTATATTAATTACAATTTATTCACTTTGTGTCCCAGCTGTAGCCCACTCCCTCATCCCCTCCCAATCCCACCCTCACTCCTTCATCTCCACCTATGCCCCTCTCCAAGTGCATTGATAGGAGAAATCCTCCTCTCCTTCCATCTGACATTAGCTTATCAGGTCTCCTCAGAACTGGCTGCATTGTCCTTCTCTGTGGCCTGGCAAGGCTGCTCCCCCATCAGAAGGAGGAGGTCAAAGAGCTAGCTACTGAGTTCATGTCAGAGACAGTCCCTATTTCCCTTACTAGGAAACACACTCGAACACTGAGCTGCCATGGGCTACATCTGAGCAGGGGTTCTAAGTTATATCCATGAATGGTCCTTGGTTGATCAGTCACAGAAAAGACCCTGGTGCCCAGACATTTCAGTTTTGTTGTTCTCTTTGTGGAATTTCTGTCCTCTCCAGGTCTTACAATCTCCCCCTTCTTTCATTAGATTCCCTGCAGTCTTCCCAAAGTTGGTTTATGAGTCTCAATCTGGTGCTTTCTCAATCTGGTGCTTTCTCATTCAATTAGTAATAGAGCTTCCTCAAGATCCAGCTATCCATTCCTAGACATATATCCAAAATTTGCTCAAGTACATAACAACGACATTTGTTCAACCATGTTCATAGCAGCTTTATTCTTAATAGCCAAAACCTGGAAACAACCCAGATGTCCTCAATGGAGGAATGGATACAGAAATTGTGGTACATTTATACAATGGAATATTACTCAGAAAGTAAAAACAAGGAAATCATGAAATTTGCAGGTAAGTGGTGGGAAATAGAAAAGATCATCCTGGGTGAGGTATCCCAGAAACAGAAAGACATACACAGTATATACTCACTTTTAGGTGAATACTAGACATATAATATAGGATAAACCTACAAAAATTTGTACACCTAAGGAAACTGATCTAGAAGGAGAACCATGGGTAGATGATCAGTCTTCACTCAGAAAGGCAAATGGGACGGACATTGGAAGAAGGAGAAAACAGAAAACAGGACAGGAGCCTGCCACAGCAGGCCTTTGAAAGACTCTACCCAGCAGTGTATCAAAGCAGATACTGAGACTCATAAATAAATTTTCTTAATTTTTATCAGGATCATGGTACCCTTCCTCCTCTTTTCCTGGTCCCAGTTCCACCCTCCCTCCCTCTTCCCCCTACTCCTCAGAAACCCACCTGAGCAAATCAAGCCGCATGTGGACTGAGAGCATCCTCTTTCTCTGTATTCTGGTGAGGCAGCCCCACCATTGGGAAGTGATACAAAAGCAGCCAACAGAGTCCATGTCAGACAGTCCCTAGCTTCCATTATGAGGGAACCCACATGAAAACTGATCTCTGCCCCCTTCTAAAGGCCTATAAATCTTGAGAATCTAGCACTTAGCTTTGAGATCTAACCAAGACTCACTTAAACTCATTTCATTATATTAATTACAGGAGATTAAAAGCAATCAAAACAAAATTAAATTTCTATGTAATTTCCACTGTACTTTGAATTTAATTCCATTTATTTTCAAAAACTTTTTTTTTCTCTGTGTATAGCTCTGACTATCTTAGAACTTGCTTTGTAGACCAGGTTGGCCTAGAACAGAGATCCACATATCTCTGCCTTGTAAGTGCTGGAATTAAATGCATGTGCCACCATGCTCAGCTTTCAAAAACATTTTGAACAAATTTTATTATCTATAATGAAGACTAAAAATAAAACTAAGGAAAGAAAATCTGTGGTTTGGATTGAGTATTTTTTTTCCCTACTGAAAAAACCATTGAATATTTCAAAATTATTTTCACTATTATATCAAAAGTAATGTAATGCAGCATAATACATCCTATTATTGACAATTTCAGGGATAAAGCTGATGAGCTAAGAAATAAATGGTCTATATACATGTTTTTAAAGTAAACCCATTGAATATAGAGTGAATTATCCTTAGTTGAAAGAAGTAATGTTATCTTTCATGTAAACCTACATGTTAGAACTGAAATACATTTAATTTATTGCTTCAATTATCTTCTAATGTAAGAAGAGAAATGTGTTTTGGAAAGTGTATATTCATATGCATGTTTGTGTATATGTTGGAGAAATAATGAATAAGTAAAATAAACATAACTTAGATTTTATTACGCTTTTTCATGATTTCTGTTTTTTCATGCTACATTCTAAGTGGAATCATAATAAATGTTAGAAAAAGTAAGTGTTTTTACACTGTGGGGAATGATGTAGAGTAGTATCTTGTAAAAGAGACATCTGACAAGAAAATATTGTATAAAATATATGGGAAGTGTACATAGCTGAAGTTGTAAATGTTAGAATAAATCTTCACAAACAATATTTATAGAGACACAATAAAAGCTAAACATTAGAAAGTTAAATATTCAAAGAGTTATAATGAGTTTTTTTAATTTTTATTAGTTATGCTTTATTCACTTTGTATCCCCCCATAAGCCCCTCCCAATCCCACCTTCCGTCTCCTTTCTCCACGCATGCCCCTCCCCAAGTCTGCTGATAGGGGAGGTCTAGGCATATTCTAGACATGAATGTGACTAATCTACAGGTTTCCAAATATTCTAAAGGGAGAAATAAAGGTTTAATAATTCTCACCCTGGAGTCATTAATGCAATCCTTTAAAATGTATAGATGTTTTATTTTCATAGCAATCACTGAATATTTCAAAAGTAATGTAAAAAGTTGCCTCTGGATGTCTTTGAATGGCTTTTATGTATGATTGGCTATTGGCTTAGAAAGTAAATTAATAATCACAAGAACATTGTGGATATTTTCATCCTATTTTGCTTTCAGGCTTTATTTCAAATGAAGCTTATCATAAAGATCTTTTGGGGATAAAAAAAAGGGAAAAAATTCAAAATGATAAAATGCATTCACTATGTTCTAGCCACAGTAAAGTCGTCATAATAATATCTTCTACAGGGCTAGAGAGATGGCTCAGTGGTTAAGAGCACTGTATGCTCTTCCAGAGGTCCTGAGTTCAATTCCCAGCAACCACATGGTGGCTTACAACCATCTATACCCTTAACTGCTCTCTTCTAGCATGCAGGTGCACATGCAGATAAAGCACTAATATAAATGCATAAAATAAATAAATAAATAAAATCTTTAAAAAAATAATAATATCTTCTACATATTATTCTTTAATCCAGCTTAATAACTATTCAGAGATGAAGGATACAGGGAGGCAGACCACACACACACACACACACACACACACACACACACACACACACACAC
>NW_026596079.1:31979215-32002706 GCF_907164565.1 Psammomys obesus | reverse complement strand
CACACACACACACACACACACACACACACACACACACACACACACACACACAGACTGACAGAGACAGAGAAAGAGACAGAGACAGAGATCACCAGAAAACAACTCCACAATATCCATTGCTTTATTTTTTATTGGTTTTGTTTTTTATGTGCATTTTATAGTAAATAAGAAGAATATTCTCTTCAGGACCCCCAGAGAATCTTCTCTAGGGTCTTCCTTTTTGTTTAGCTTCTTTAGATGTACAGATTTTATTATGTTTATCCTATGGCTAATACCCACTTATAAGTGAGTATATACCATGTGTGTCTTTCTGCTTCTGGCTTATCTCATTCAAGATGATCTTTTCTAGTTCTTTCTATTTGCCTGCAAATTTCATGATTTTCTTGGTTTTAAAAGCTGAGTGGTATTCCATCGTGTAAATGTACAACAATTTCTGTATCCATTTCTCCATTGAGGGACATCTAGGTTGTTTCCCCCAATCAAAGACAATGCATAGAGAGGACCTAAAACCCCAGCTCAGAAGTAGCCCATAGACTCAGTCTCCAGGTATGGTCCTAGTAAGGGAAGCAGGGGCTTTCTCTGGCATGAACTCAATGATAGGCTTTCTGATCAATTTCCCCTGGGGTGTGTAGCCTTGCCAGGCCACAGAGAAAGACAATGCAACCAGTCCTGATGAAACATGATAGGCTAGAGTCAAATAGAAGTAACCCTCCTTCTATTAGTGGACTAGGGGAGGGATGTAGGGGTAGAAGAGGGAGGGAGGATGGGTTCAGGAGAAGATGAGGGAGTGTGCCACAGCTGGGACACAAATTGAATAAATTGTAATAAATGACAATAATAAAAAAAGAAAAGAAAAAAGACTATTTTACAAGTGCTTTATAGTACTTAAATAAGGCACTTGCTTTATCACAGACTTGAAGAAAGATTTTCCTTTTATTTGAATAGCTAGCACTACCCTCTTCAAACTACATTGCAATCTTCAAACTACATCAACATCCTCAAAGATGTTGAGACAGAAGTTCACAAGCCCTCCGTGTCACAGGAGACAAGCTGCCTCTCTGTGTGTGAAATGCCTTGAACCTGAGTAGAAGATTAGACTGAATTATGGGACTCTAATCTTTCCCTTCCTCTCTGCCCTTGGATTAAAATCTGTAAGAAGTTTTCTGACCATGAGTTCAAATTTTGACCAATGGCAA
Organism: Psammomys obesus; assembly: GCF_907164565.1. NCBI lineage: Eukaryota > Metazoa > Chordata > Mammalia > Rodentia > Muridae > Psammomys > Psammomys obesus. The sequence goes on along the minus strand of NW_026596079.1, from coordinate 32,001,510 downwards.
AGCTATAAACCCCTGATTCATAGACACCTCGTGAGTAGTAATAATGTAAGTACAGGAGTTGGCATTGGAAATAGAAAAAAAAAGGCATTTTATCTTTATTATACTCATTATGGGGTGTTTGTTGGAGATAAAGATGTTTGAACACAGGAAACTTCCCAGAAAATCATACTCCAACCAAGGACTATTCGTGGAGATGACCTGGAACCCCTGCACAGATGTAGCCCATGGCAGTTTAGTGTCCAAGTGGGTTACCTAGTAATGGGAAGAGGGACTGCCTCTGACATAATCTGATTGGCCTGCTCTTTGATCACCTCCCCCTGAGGGGGGAGCAGCCTTACCAGGCCACAGTAGAGGACAATGCAGCCACTTTTGATGAGAACTGATAGACTAAGATCAGAAAGAAGAGGAGAACCTCCCCTATCAGTGGACTTGGGGAGTGGCATGCATGCAGAAAGGGGAGGGAGGGTGGGATCGGCAGGCTAGGAGGGAGGGGCTTATGGGGGGATACAAAATGAATAAAGTTTAATTAATAAAAAAAAAAGATGTTCACACAGGGCAACCCACTATTCCCAGAAGAATTTCAAAAAAAATGAAACGAATTCAGCTACCTTTCGTCATTTCCAGAAAGCCAACTTCAAAAGGCAATGGTAGGATGATGAACAATGGCTGCCCCACCCCCCTTGTGTGCTTCGTGCTCTAGTTTTACACAGAAAAAAAAAAAAAGCCCAACAACCTTTCTATCTAGCTTGAGCAGTATTTCTATAGCAACTTCAATCAAAAATAAACTCAGTGCCATAGAATAAAAGGAAGTTCAAAATAATATATTTCATTAAATAAAGTCACTTTTAAGACTGATTTTTCTAAGATCTAAAAATAGTGAATTTCTTTTTGTTGTATTCTCGTGGGTTTGCAGCAAACTTTGTGAAATGCCAAAATTCAATATTCCTTTGAATAGATTTCCAAGTGCACCAAACACATAGCAAATTTGATCTCTCCTACTTTTAAAAACCAGGATACAAAGTATATAAATTATTTAATACTGCTACTATTACTACTACTACTAATAATAATGATGATAATAAAAAGAATGATGTATGAAATTTAACAGGCATTCAACAAACTGTATATGAACAGTATAGAAGATACTGTATACTACAGAAAGAGAACAATAAAAACATTCATTTACAGAATATAAAAACAATTCCATAACATAAAATACACAAAAGCATATTCTAAATATACTAAATAGTTGAAAACATATAAAAGACTAATTTTGAACATCATAAATATATACAGGACTGGCTGCATTGTCTTCCTCTGTGGACTGGTAAGACTGTACCACCCTCCACAGGGGGAGGTGATCAAAGAACCAGCCACTCAGTTCATGTCAGAGACAGTCCTTATTCACTTTACTAAGGAACCCACTTGGTCACTGAGATGCAATAAGCTACATCTGAGCAGGGGTTCTAGGTTATCTCCATGCATGGTCCTTGGTTGGAGTATCAGTCTCAGAGAAGACCCCTGGGCCCAGAGTTTTTGGATCTGTTAGTCTCTTTGTGGAGCTCCTGTCCCCTCCTGAAGAGACCTATAGGCTAGGGTCAGATAGAAGGGGAGGAGGACCTCCCCTATCTGTGGACTAGGGGAGAAGCATAGGAGTAAAAGAGAGAGGTAGGAAGGAATTTGGAGGAGATGAGGGAGAGGGCTACAGCTAAAATACCAAGTTAACAAATTGTAATAAATTAAAATAAATAAATACTGAAATAAAATAAAAAAGAAATATATTCTAGATAAATGAATTCAAATTGTTTAAAATGTTGAGTTACATGGAAAATTTTGTAATGATTACATTCGGAGTAGACTTTCACTTTGCCTTTCTGTTAATTCTGTTTGGGGCAGTGCTAACACAAAACATGTGAGTTTCCAACCAAGGTTTGGTTTGGTTTAACTTCAGGCCCAACCCACGAGAAGGAGGCCATGCCCAACCATGCCTGGATGGCCAGGAACCACAAACTGGATATCCTAGAGACCAAGATAGAACCTAACACTGCTGGCAAACAACAACAAAACACACAAACAAACAAAAGACAGGGAAATGATTTCTAATGATATTCTGCAACCTAATGATTGGGGCTTTGTCTAGGCAGCATTAGGCAGCCTTTCTCCAACAACAGAGTAGAGCAGGTGCAGAGACCCATGGTCAGACATTATGCAGAGAAAGAGTCTAAATCGGAGGTCTCCATTGGGGAATCCCTTAAAAGAGGGAAGGAAATAGTGTACGCATCAGAGGCAAAGGAGAGCACCAAGAAAACATGGCCAACCAAATTAACTAACCAAATTAACTAAGGGCTCAGAGGGAGATGATCAACGAGCCAGCCACTGAGTTCCTATCAGAAACAGTCCCTGTTCCTATTACTAGGGTACCCACTTAGAAAAACTGAGCAGTCTATGGGTTTCCTCTAACAAAGGGTCTAGGTCCTCTCTTTTTCTAGTGTTAGGTTGCTTGTTCAGCGTTGTTATGAGGGCTATTGCCTTGTCTTACTGAATCTTGTTTTGTCCTGTTTGGTTGTTATCTCTCAGAGCCTTGCTCTTTTCTGAAGAGGAAATAGTGAGAAGGGGTCTGCAGGAGAGGGGAGGACTGGGTAGCTAGAAGAAGTGGGCAGATAAGAAATGTGGTTGGGAGGTATTGTATGAGAGAAGAATCTACTTTCAATAAAAAACATTTCATACTTTGTCTTGGCAATTTATCTTGTGTCTTACCTTTATTAGGGACAGTAATAACTGGAGGCAGCAGTTGAGAAAGCCTTTGATAAATGCACAAACTATGCCTTATCAGAAAACAGAGACCTTAGGATAACCCATGTTCTAGAAATTGTAAAGCCCTGTTTTAAATGTTCTTGAAAGGGTATTTTTGTCTGATTGTTGGAGAATTCTTCTTAAGAATCAAAACTGTGATAATGTTTATCTTCTTACCTAGACTCAAGAATTACAAATGCTTGGAAGAGGATACTCAAGAAAAGTCAGTACAGCCTTTTTGAAATAGGGCTCACCTCGAAAGCAAATGAAAACACAACAGCAGGAGCCAGGAAGAGAGTTTTCATCCTCTGGAGTGAGAGCCACTTATGAAGCCCCAGACGATGTTGTCGATGTGAGACATTTAGTTCAAGGGGAAGCAGGTGAAATCAAATTTTTTAACTAAATGGGAAATGGAGTTACTTATCTTCACACAGAGTTTGGGAGAGTAAAATCATTTAGTTAAAAAAAAAACAACCTCATACAAATCTGATATTTCTCTGATTATGTAGCACTTCATCTTATATAAAAAATGATTAATTTGAATATTTTCTTTAATACCACTTACTCATCTTAACTTTAACCTTTTTATTTCTACTCTGTGAGATCCATTGAGGGTGGAAAGGAGTGAGGGGACGATACATGGATTTTAATTTTCTTTCGTTTTTATGCTATCAGTGTTTCCCATTGCTGGTACTGGTGCTCTCCAAGGGAAATACTTTGGTCACTGTAGACATGTCTCTTCTCCATGTAAATTATTGGAATCTTTCACAAATAACTTATGGGCAGCTATAACTCTTTTTAATGTACTGTAAGTTGCCATAACAATTCTCTGAACTCTTTATGCTATGGTTTCTCCAAAGTCAAGTCATATGTAATCCAAAGCCTAGGTGATGAGAGTCATTATCATTAGAACATGGAGAGCTGATAAATAGCCTGTGAATATCTTATAAGTTCAAACCAACAGAGATAATTTCTTTTTTGAATAAAAATATCTGGTTAGAACCTAAAATCAACAGAAATTTTCAGCTTCAGGGCTGGTTTGAAGGGGACTCTGAATTCTGCTTCCTTTCTTTCTTTTGTCCTTTTCTTTGGTCAGCTAATTAAACTTTATAATGACATCTACATATAAATTCAGTTTTTAGCTTCATATCCATACATCATAACATCCCTCAGTATAAATAACTATTCTTAGCAAATAAATGCTATTCTAATTATGGAATAAAAGCCTCAGGATAATTTTACTGAGGTCAGACATCTGCATCAAAGGGAAACTGTAACCAGAATTTTGTCAGTGTAAAGAGTTTGATCATAAACCATCTGTAAATTAATCATAAAGACAAGAAGAATCAAAGTTCAAAATAAAGTGCTTAGATTAATCTTAGAGTAAAGTGTTTGTCTAGAATGTGTAAAGACTTGGATTCCATTCCCATCATCGCAATAAATAAACACATGAATAAATAAACAATAAATTATTAATGCATATTCTATTTAATGAATGAAATAATATTGAATTACCTAACTCCTGGATTCCTCTTGAAGTGAGGAGGGAGTAGCCTTGGTTCCTCCTTGACACAATCATGCACTTTCTGAGAGAGGAATAGAATTGAAATGCCTCTCTACAATTATTTTCACTGGACTTTTAGATTTGTGAGATTCTGGATACTTAGTAATTCAGAGTCCACCAGAATGGGCATTAGGTAAATACAAATGCCCATGTGTTGTATTTGCTCATTGGTTTTCAAAGTCATTCGTGAGATCAAAGCATTATTCAACTTACTTTTATATAAGGATTTTATATTTTTATATCACAAAGTTCATATTACCTGTGACTTTTCATGTGTACTAATTAAAGAGAAATGTGCTATCACTCTAAAAATACAGTGCTGCTTTGTGAAACAACTTTAGTAAATACATAAAATTTTCAGATTTAAATGCAGTGAGAATTATATAATCTGATATTTCCTTTGTTAATTATAATGAATTGGTTCTTTGTATATTTTATACAAATTACTTTTGTATAAATTATTTTATTTGTACAAATTATTTTATACAAATGACTTATATAAATTAAGTCATCATTTGGTTTACTGTTTAGGAATAGCAATTGTCATGCAGTGAGTATATGATGGAAGGAGAAAGATACTGGGAAAGCATATTATAAAATATTATTTTCAAAAACCTGCAAGAAGGAGGCTCATTATGAAGTTAAACATATTATTATTCTAGAGAATAATAGTCACAGAGATATACGAAGGAGTTACAAAAACAAAATTAATTTAGAAATTAATTAACTGTGCATTGCTAAGGTTTAACTCGTACCTAAAGGGATGTGTAGGGGTTGTCAGATAAACAAAGAACAAAGGAAATGCGTAGAAAAAGAACACTGTTAATGCCAAAATGCAAAGGAATTCAGGTGGATGGATAATTTGCTATCAAGACAATGGTGTATTTCAGAATAAAAGCGGGAATTAGTAATTAAAAGTATGCCATATTTTAGTGTACTATTGATTCACAAATGGAATTTATAGCTGATAACATATGTAATAATTCTAATAAAATTCAATCAAAATAATTTCTGAAAGTAAAGAACTAGATGTGTATATTAAAAATACAAAAGTGTTGTTTTCTACTTGGTTGTCTGAACATTAAATCATAGAAGTAGGACAATTAACTGTGATGAATATTTATATATTTGTAAGTTTCATTCTCTATTCTAAATCTGGTATTCAGAAAGTGTTCTTACCAGACTACTTATTGCAAGTTATGAATGTTTTATTTTTCCACAGAATCTTAAGGATGCATTTGAAATTGTTAACAATTTAACTTAACTTAATTGTTGTTAACGTGTGTGTGTGTGTGTGTGTGTGTGTGTGTGTGTGTGTGTGTGTGTGGCACTAATACACGAAGAAAAAGAAATTATCAACCTGACAGTGTGGGAAGGGTATGAAAGGTCTTAGAGACAGGGCACCTGGGAGGAAGTAGAGGGAGAAAAAGGAGGGAGCAAAAGATATAATTCTGTTTCGTTTAAAAAAAATAGGTTCAGAAAAAGAAAAAGATAGTTAAATTGTTTTGTGTACAAAGCACTAAGAGTTTTAACATGTGTGGAACCATGTAACAAGAACTAAAATATTGGTCATATAGTTGGATTTTCGCACAGAGCTCTCTATCATTCTACAGTTTAGTCTTCTTTCCCCTGGCAAAGGCTGTCTATGTGCCTCCTTTTACTTTTGGGTGTTTCTTGAATTAAATATCTTTTATGAAATAAGTAGGATTATAATAAATTAATCATTAGTGTATGGACACTTTACAACAAATGTTTTCACAGAAGAAAAAAAAGAAAAGAAAACCTCAGAAAATCAAGTAAGCCAGCACTTACAAATGCCACTGAGATCAGGCAGCATACCACTCAAGCATACATGATGGGCAAGCAGTCTGAAACACGCACATCCATGAATGTGGAGGGAAAAAAGTTTAGAATGTGTGGGTCTGTATGGTGAAAACTTTATTGATGTAAATGGAATTATCTGCTTTTCCCTTATGTGTTTTTAAATTTTATTTATATTTTTATAAATTACAGCATCCCTATTGTACCAATCTCACTCATTCCCTCCCTATCCCACCCTTCCTCCCTCATCTCCTCCCATGCCCTTCCCCAAGTCCGCCAATATGGGAGGCCCTCCTCCCCTTCCAATTGACCCTAGCCTATCATGTCTCAGCAGGACTGGTTGCATTGTTTTCCTCTGTGGCCTGGTAAGGCTACTCCACCCTCAGGGGAAGGTGATCAAAGAGCAGGCCAATCAGTTCATGTCAGAGACAGTCCCTGTCCCCATTACTATGGAGGCCACCTGGACATTGAACTGCCATAGGCTACCTCCATGCAGGGGTTCCAGGCCATCTCCATGAGTGGTCTTTGGCTGGAGTATCAGTCTCAGAAAAGACCCCTGTGCCCAGACATTTTGTCCTTGTGGAGTTCCTATTCTCTAGGTCTTACTATCTCCCACTTCTTTCATAAGAGTCCCCACACTCTACCCAAAGTTTGGCTATGAGTCTCAGCATGTGTCGCCATACAGCAAGGCTGCAGGGTAGAGCCTTTCAGAGGCCCTCTGTGGTAGGCTCCTGTCCTGTTCCCTGTTTTCTTCCTCCTCTATGTCCATCCTCTTTGCCTTTCTGAATGGGGATCGAGCATCCTAGCCAGAGTCCTCCTTCCTGATTAGTTTCCTTTGGTGTACAGATTTTAGTATGTTTATCCTATATTATAAGTCTAATATCCACTTATGAGTATATGCCCTGTGTGCTTTCATTAATTTTTTGAGAATTCCATGAAATCCATTTTGATCATATTTGTTCTTCTCCAACTCCAATGACTGAATTTAAAGTTTAACTAGTATAAGTTTGAGAACAATTATTCATGAGTTCTGTGGAGTCACACAGTTATTGATATGTGATTCCTGTTGAAGGTGAGCAGTCCATGAGAGCTGTGGAGTCAATAGGGTGAGTTAAACAGTTGTGTCCAGAATTATGTATACCGGATGTTATAGAGATTTATTACATAAAGCAGACATCCAGATGGTACAGATCAAATAATTGGAAGAAGTAGAGAACTGGGCTCTGTGTCAACAGTGACTAAACTGTGCTTCCTATATGAGAAAAAAAAAAGCTCATTCAAAATGGAGGCAAAGCTTTCATAATAATAATAATGCACCAATTGTTTTAATTATGGAAAAATATGTCACTCTTCAAACTATTACCATCACGGTCTGGTATATACTGGAGATGCTCAAAGCCAATATATCCAGGGTTGATGTTTTTTCTTTCACAATGGTTCAGTGGATGGATGTAGTAAATAGTTAGGAACTTGTCTTCAATCTCCATGTACTCAGATTTGTATGAACATCCAGGTTGTTTCAAGTTTCTGGCAATAATAATTACTCAGCTGTTACATAGTGACATCATGACATGTACAAGGAAAGGGATGGAAGTAGAAAAAGTCATACTGACTGAGATAACTCAGATCCTGAAATGTGAACAAGGTATAGATTCACTTACAAGTGGATATTAGTTATTAAGTAAAAGATAATCATGCTACAAAACCCAGAGAATCTAAGTAATAAGCAGAGCTCAGACCTGAGGAAAAGAGAATAGATTTTTGCAAGGTGGACTGGGGATAAGTAAGGGTGAGAACAGGAGGGATCAAGCAGAGGACACGGAAGAATAAAGGGAGAACATTCTGGAAGAGAACCTATAATGGGGGAGAGACATTTTAGAGCACTGTGGAAACCTATAGCACTTGAAACTTCCTGGAATCTATGAGTGTGACCCTAGAAAAGGCTTCTAGCAATGAACAATACAGAGTCTGAACCAGCCACTTTCTAATACCAAGCAAGGGTTCCAGTGGTGCAACTGGAACACCAACCCATCTTCAAAACTTCAATCGACACTTTATCCTACCTACAAGATATGATGGGATAATGGTGCTTCATAACTTGTGGGAGTAGCAAATCAATGACTGATCCAACTTGAGGCCCCCACCACAAGGCCACAATAGAGAGCCCATGTCCTACACTGCTTGGATGGCCAGGAACTAGAGACTCTATAGCCCAGAGAGAAACCTAGGATAGACTCAAACAAGATTTGGAAAAGAAAAATGAATTAAAAATTTTTCAATTATATTCCACTCTACTAATAGATCAATACCTAGGGCAGTCTTCATCAGAGAGGCTTCATCCAGCAACTGATGGCAACAAATGCAGAGATCCACAGCCAAAACTTTATGCATAGCTTGGAGAACCTTGAGGAAGTGGAGGAGAAAGGATTGCAGAAGCCAGAGGAGTCAAAGACACCAAAAGAACAAAGCCCACAGAATCAACTAAGCAGGCCTCAAAGGGTCTCACAGAAATTGAAGTGACAATCACTAAGTCTGTATGAGTCTGACCTATGTCTTCTACAAATATGTTATGGCAGTGTAGCTTGGTGGTTTTTTGGGATTCTTAACAGTGGGAGGTCTGGTGTTTCTGACTCTTGTCTGCTCTTGCTACCCTGCTCTTACTGGGTTACTTCATGTAGGGTTCATGTGAGGATGCACTTCTAGCCTTATTGTATCTTGGTCTGATATCTTCTTTAGATATCCCTGGGAGGCCTGCTATTTTCTGAAGGGAAACAGAAGTGGAATAGGTTTTGAGAGGAAGGGAAGTAGCAGAGGGCTGATAGGAGGATAGGGAGGGGGAAAAAACTGCTATCAGTTTTGTAAGTAATGTAACAGGGAAAAATAAATTAAAAAAAATATTTCGATAGTCCAAGCAAACAATTCCTGGGGCCAACATGGTACAACCCAGACAGACCTGAATATCTAGAAGATAGTAGCACATGCCTGGGGGCCACTGAGGCATTCAGGGCACCTCCACATTCGGCATGCACATTTGACCTGCAGACTGTGCCAGCACTCTCATCTGAGCTTATGCCCCACCTTTCCAGGCATCTACATCCTCTAGCACCCGATCCTTCAAGGCACATTTCCAAGCACACTCCACATTTGCACACATGTGCTTGCGACATTCCTTCCTTAACTAGAGCTGAAACACCAATATCCACTCTCAAACTGGTGGACCTCTCTCAAATTCCTGAAAAATACTCCAGAGACAGATGGACCCAGTCTGCAGTATAGGCTCCAGGAACAAACAGCAAAGGTTACAGATAAGCAGATGGTTAGAGGCAGACTTAAGAAGACATCTAACAATCATCAGGACATCGTGGCTTCACCAGCAACCCCAAAAATCAACAGATATTTTTAATTCATTGGAAACACAGGAAAATTATTTCAAATCTATGCTTATCCAATAATTAGAGTCACATAAAGAAGAAAAGAACAAAGCCCTCAAAGAAATACAGGCAAATACAGCCAAACAAATAAAGGCATATATAGAGGCACAAGTAGTGGCATAGAGTGAGGAAGCAAACATAAAATAGAGGTCATTGGGGGTTCCAAGATGGCGGCGAGCAGAGCGCACCGTTTTCGGAGAGGCAGAGGACATGACTCTCTGGAATTGGTGAGTGGAGAGACAATCGAAACTAGAATTGGGACTTTTGGGATTTCTAAAGGAGAGGGGACACCACAGAAGCATGAAGCGCTTGTAGAGTTAGATCAGGCGCGGACTTCTCTGGGAAGGAAGTAAGGTGCTTCCATTGTCCAGGCCTCCTGCGCAGGGAAAACCTGCACACGGCACCAGGCAGCTGAAAGCAAAGCTCACAGCTTGGGATTAAGACAGCAGAGACAGAGCTCCAGGCCCCTTACTGCAGCGGACAGCTGTAACCACCCGCCCGCTGAACACCCCCCCACCCCTCCTTGAACACACGTCCCACCGGCCTGCCCAGGGGCCTCTGCCTAGCTCTGGACCCTCAGAGCGTTCCCTCCCCCTATCCCACTGACCCAATCCGCTGCAAGAAGTGCACACACACCCCCAGAAACCGCCACACCAGAGGAGTGCACCCACTACCAGTGCCAGAGTGCAGGCCCAAACAAAGAGTGCCAACCACAGAAACTCATTCTAGAAATACAATCATTCCTGGATCCCAAAGCCGCCAAGCTCAGTGCCTGGGACCCAAGATGGCAGAGGCAGGGGGCTCCAGACCCCGCAGCTGCAGCAGAGAACTGTAACCGCCCCCTGAATGCCAGCCCTCAGAACGCATGTCTGAGGAGCCCATGCCCTGCCTAGTGCCCTCTTGCCGAGGAGCTCTGGACCTTCAGAGCACACTCCCCACCACCATCACTACCTGGTCCTGCAGGAGTGCACTCACTGCCAGAAACTCCACCCCGCCAGAGTGCACGCAAAGAGTGCTAGCCACAGAGACTCAGATCCTCAGTACAATCCTTCCCAGATCCCAAGTCAAGTGGCAGCACTGAAGACACAGGGCTGCCCAGCCAGTGATTATATGGGCCATCCAACCCCTCAGTGGCAGATAACCAGATGAATAGCCACCAAAGTCCTGCAGACCTGCAAAAACAATAGCGCCCACAATCTTCAATAGCACTTGTGATCCCTTAAGCGCCTGCAATACCTTCAGTGCCTGCAAAGCACCTCTCTCACACACTGAAGACCTCTTCGTTCTCTAACACCCTGTTCCTTAGGACACACCCACAATCACACGCTCAAACACACACTACCCCACATTTGCCCTTCTGCGCCTGCGAACTTTCCACCTACAGGTATAGTAGAATCACCAATGTACACACTGAAACCACTAGACCTCCCTCATTTTCCTGAAGAATTCTCCAGACACAAGAGAAAGACCAGCCTGATCTGCAGAATTCAGGAACAGACAGTGAAAAAACACTACGGATAACCAAATGGCCAGGGGTCGGCAAAAGAAAACAACCAACGTAAATCAAGATATCATGGCTTCACCGGCAACCCCCAAAATTATTGTACACTTCAAATCATCAGAAACACAAGAAAATGATTTTAAAGCTATGATTATTAAGTTATTTGAGGCACATAAAGAGGAAACCAACAAATCTCTCAGAGAAATAATCATACAGATTCAAACAGTTAAAGAGGAAACAAATAAATCTCTCAAAGGTTTGACCTCCCAAATGGAAACAAAGAAAAACGAAGTGAATGAGGCTCTTAAGGAAACACAGGCAAATATAGCCAAACAAATGGAGGCAGAAGTAGTGGCACTAAGAGAGGAAACAAAAAATTGAGACCATCTTGGAGACACAGGAATCCACATTCAAACAGACGAAGGAATTGTTACAAGACATAAAAACAGAATTAGAATCAATAAAGAAAACACAAACGGAGAAAACCCTAGAACTGAAGAACTTAGAGAAAAGAGAAGGAACCACAAATGTAAGCATCACCAACAGAATACAAGACATGGAAAAGAGAATCTCGGTGCTGAAGATAGACTCACAGAAATTGATACTTCTCTCAAAGCAAAAGTAAAATCAGAAAAATCCCCTGAGATTTCACCTTACACCCATCAGAATGGCCAAGATGAAAAAACTCAAGTGATAGCACATGCTGGAGAGGTTGTGGAGAAAAGGGAACCCTCCTCCATTGCTGGTGGGAATGTAAACTGGTTCAACCACTTTGGAAGTCAATCTGGCGCTTTCTCAGACAACTAGGAGTAGTGCTACCTCAAGACCCAGCTATACCACTCCTAGGTATATACCCAAAATTTGCTCAAGTACACAACAAGGACATTTGTTCAACCATGTTCATAGCAGCTTTATTTGTAATAGCCAGAACTTGGAAACAACCCAGATGTCCATCAACGGAGGAATGGATACAGAAACTGTGGTATTTTTACACAATGGAATACTACTCAGCAATCAAAAAGGAAGAAATCATGAAATTTGCAGGCAAGTGGTGGGATCTAGAAAAGATCATTCTGAGTGAAGTATCCCAGAAGGAGAAAGACAAACTTGGTATTTACTCGCTTATATAGACCTATAAGATATGATAAACATAATGAAATCTACACACCTAAAGAAGATATTCAAGAAAGTGGACACAGGCGAAGGTGATTAATCCTCATTTAGAAAGACAAATGGGATGTGCATTGAACTTATGACAGGAGTCTACCACAAAAGGCATCTGAAAGACTCTACCTAGCAGTGTTTCAAAGCAGACACTAAGACTCATAACCAAACCCTCGGCAGAGTGCAGGGAATCATATGAAAGAAGGGAAGTTAGTATGATATGGAAAGGATAGGAGCACTACAAGGACCAAATATATCTGGGCACAGGGTCTTTTCCGAGACTGACACTCAACCAAGGACCATCTATGGATATAACCTAGAACTTCTGCTCGGATGTGGCCCGTGGTAGCTCAGTAACCAAGTAGTTTTCCAAAGTAAGGGGAACACGGACTATTTCTAACAGGATCTCAAGGGTAGGCTGTTTGACCCCCCCCCCCAGGGGAGGAGCAGTCTGTTAGGCCACAGAGGAGGACTTTGCAGCCAGCCCTGAAGATACCTGATAAAAAACAGGGTCAGATGAAAGGGGAGGAGGTCCTCCCCTATCAGTGGACTTGGAAAGGGGCAGGGAGGAGACCAGGGAGGGAGTGTGGAGTTGGGGAGGGAATGAGGGAGCGAGATACAGCTGAGACACAGAGTTAACAAAATGTAACTAAAAAGAAAAGTAAAAAAAAAAGAAAAAGAAAAATCCCAAACACAAGCCATCCAAGAAATCAAGGATGCCATGAAAAGGCAAAATCTAAGAATAATAGGAATTGGCGAAGAAGAAAGAGGATTCCAGGCTCCAAGGTCCAGAAAATATTTTCAAGAAAATTATAGAAGAAAATTTCCCCAACCTAAAGAAAGACATGTCCACAAACATACAAGAGGCCTACAGAACATTAAATAGACTAGACCAGAAAAGAAACTCCTCACTCCACATCACTTAATCTACAGAACAAAGAAAAGATACTAAAAGTAGCAAGGGAAAAAGGTCAAGTAACATATAAAGGTAGACCTAGCACCAGAGTTCTCATCTGAAACTATGAAAGACAGAAGGGCCTGGGGAGATATCATGTAGGCTCTAAAGGACCACAGATGCCAACCTAGACTACTATGCCCAGAAAAGCTTTCAATCAACATAGATGGAGAAAACAAAATATTCCAAGACAAAACTAAATTTAGGCAATATTTGAACAGCAAACCAGCCCTACAGAAGTTACTAGAAGAAAAATTCCAATCCAACAAAAACAACTACATCCAAGAAAACATAGGTTAAAGATAATTTCCAAAAAACAAAAAACAAAAAACAAAAAAAAAAAAAAACAAGCAATGAACCACAGTAAAATCGCCAACTCCACAATAATAGGAAATAACATTCAATGGTCATTATTATTTGTCAACATCAATGAACTCAACTCTCCAATAAAAAGACACAGACTAACAGAATGGGTGTGGAAACAGGATCCAATATTATGCTGCATCCAAGAAACATACCTATGCAACAAAGATAAACACTACCTCAGAGTAAAGGGCTGGAAAACAGTTTTTCAAGCAAATGGACCCAAAAAACAAGCAGGAGTGGCTATCCTAATATCTAATAAAAAAGATTTTCAACCAAAACTAATCAAAAAAGATGTAGAGGGGCACTACATTCTCATCAAAGGAAAAATCCACCAAGAAGACATCACAATTCTGAACATCTATGTCCCAAATACAAGAGCACCTACATTCGTAATTGAAACATTATTAAAGCTTAAATCACACATTGATCCTAACACCTTAATAGTGCGAGATTTCAACACCCCACTCTCACCAAGGGACAAATCAACTAGACAGAAACCAAATAGGGAAATAAAAGCACTTACAGAGTCTCTAAATCAAATGGACCTAGTAGACGTCTATAGATCTTTTCACCCAAACTCAAAAGAGTATACCTTCTTTTCAGCACCACATGGAGCCTTCTCCAAAATAGACCATATAGTTGGTCACAAAGCAAGACTCAAGAGACCCAAAAAGATTGAAATAATCCCTTGTATTCTATCGGACCACCAAGGACTAAAGCTAGATATTAACAAAAATGGAAATAAAAAAAGCCGACACACACATGGAAACTGAACAACTTGCTACTCAGCAACAGCTGGGATAAGGAAGAAATGAAGGAAGAAATTAAAGACTTCCTAGAATGCAATAAAAATGAAGGCACAACATACCCAAATTTATGGGACACATTGAAAGCAGTGCTCAGAGGAAAATTTATAGCACTAAGTGCCTTCAAGAAGAAATTTATAACATCACATACAAGTAACATAATGGCCCAACCGAAAACCCTAGACAAAAAAGAAGCAGATACACCCAAGAGGAGAAGAAGGCTGGAAATAATCAAACTCAGGGCTGAAATCAATCAATTAGAAACAAATAAAACTATTCAAAGAATCAATGAAACAAAAAGCTGGTTCTTTGAGAAAATCAAAAAGATAGACAAAACCCTTACCCAAATGAACTAAAAAGCAGAGAAAATCTATCCCAATCAGCAAAATCAGAGATGAAAAGGGTGATATAACTACAGACACTGAGGAAATCCACACAATCATTAGGACATACTACAAAAGCCTATACACCACAAAATTTGAAAATCTAAATGAAATGGACAATTTTCTTGATAGATTCCACCTTCCAACATTAAGTCAAGATCAGGTAGAAAGACTGAATAGCCCTATATCCCCTAAGGAAATTGAAGCAGTCATTAACAGTCTCCCCTCCAAAAAAAGCCCTGGGCCCGATGGTTTCAGTGCAGAATTCTACCAGACCTTCAAAGAAGTGCTCACACCAATTCTTCTCAAACTCTTCCACAAAATAGAAACAGAAGGAACATTACCAAACTCATTCTATGAAGCAACACTCACCCTGATACCTAAACCACACAAAGACCCAACAAAAAAGAGAACTTCAGACCTATCTCTCTTATGAACATTGACA
Organism: Psammomys obesus; assembly: GCF_907164565.1. Taxonomy (NCBI): domain Eukaryota; kingdom Metazoa; phylum Chordata; class Mammalia; order Rodentia; family Muridae; genus Psammomys; species Psammomys obesus. Next base: position 31,986,281 of record NW_026596079.1, on the reverse strand, counting down.
CAAAAATACTCAATAAAATACTTGCAAACTGAATCCAAGAACACAGAAAAGATATCATCCACCATGACCAAGCAGACTTCATCCCAGAAATGCAAAGGTGGATCAACATATGAAAATCCATCAATGTAATCCACCACATAAACAAAATGAAGGAGAAAAACCACATGATCATCTCCTTAGATGCTGAAAAAGCATTTGACAAAGTCCAACATCCATTCATATTAAAAGTATTGAAGTGATCAGGGATAGAAGGCACATATCTAAACATAGTAAAGGCAATATACAGCAAGCCTATAGCCAACATCAAACTCAATGGAGAGAAACTTAAATCAATCCCACTGAAATCAGGGCCAAGACAAGGCTGCCCACTCTCTCCATATATCTTCAACATAGTATTTGAAATCCTAGGCAGAGCAATAAGACAACTAAAGGAGATTAAGGGGATACAAATCAGAAAGGAAGAAGTCAAAGTGTCACTATTCACAGATGATATGATAGCATATATGAGCGACCCCAAAAATTCAAACAGAGAACTTCTCCAGCTGATAAACACCTTCAGACAAGTGGCTGGATACAAAATCAACTCAAAAAAAAAAAAAAAAAAAAAAAAAAAAAAAAAAAAAAAAAAAAAAAACAGAAGCCCTCCTGTATACCAAAGGTAAAAGGGCTGAGAAAGAAATTAGGGAAACAACACCCTTCACAATAGCCACGAATAACATAAAGTACCTTGGGGTGACACTAACCAAGCAAGTGAAAGACCTGTTTGAGAAAAACTTCAAGTCTCTAAAGAAAGAAACTGAAGAAGATATCACAAGATGGAAAGATATCCTGTGCTCATGGATTGGTAGGATTAACACTGTGAAAATGGCCATCCTGCCAAAAGCAATCTACAGATTCAATGCAATTCCCATCAAAATACCAACTCAATTCTTTACAGACCTTGAAAAAAAAAAGATTCTCAGCTTCATATGGAGAAACAAAAAACCCAGAATCTCCAAAACAATCCTGTACAACAGATCATCTGGGGGTATCTCCATCCCCGATCTCAAGCTGTACTACAGAGCAATAGTAATAAAAACTGCATGGTATTTGCATAAAAACAGAAAGGAGAATCAATGGAACCGAACAGAAGACCCAGAAATAAACCCACACACTTATGGACACCTGATATTTGACAAAGATGCCAAAACCATACAATGGAAAAAAAGACAGCATCTTCAACAAATGGTGCTGGTCCAACTGGATGTCTACATGTAGAAAAATAAAAATAGATCCATACTTATCACCCTGCACAAAACTGAAGTCCAAGTGGACCAAAGACCTCAACATAAAACCAGACACATTAAATCAGTTAGAAGAAAAAGTGGGGAACAGCCTAGAACTCATTGGCACAGGAGACAACTTCCTGAACAGAACACCAACAGCACAGGCTCTAAGAGCAACAATCAATAAATGGGACCTCATGAAACTGAAAAGCTTCTGTAACGCAAAGGACACTGTCATCAAAACAAAACAAATGCCTACAGATTGGGAAAGAATCTTCACCAACCCTTTAACTGACCAAGGGGTAATATCCAGAATATATAAAGAACTAAAGAAGCTGAACAGCAACAAACCAAGTAATCCAATTTAAAAATGGGGACAGAGCTAAACAGAGAATTCTTGATAGAGGAATATCGAATGGCAGAAAAACACTTAAAGAAATGTTCAGCCTCATTAGCCATTAGGGAAATGCAAATCAAAACAACCCTGAGATTTCACCTTACACCCATCAGAATGGCCAAGATGAAAAACTGAAGTGACTACACATGCTAGAGAGGTTGTGGAGAAAGGGGAAACCCTCCTCCATTGCTGGTGGGAATGTAGACTGGTACAACCACTTTGGAAGTCAATCTGGCGCTTTCTCAGACAATTCAGAATAGTGCTTCCTCAAGACCCAGCTATACCACTGCTAGATATATACCCAAAATTTGCTCAAGTACACAACAAGGTCATTTGCTCAGCCATGTTTATAGCAGCTTTATTTGTAATATCCAGAATCGGGAAACAACCCAGATCAATGGAGGAATGGATACAGAAATTGTGGTATTTTTACACAATGGAATACTACTCAGCAATCAAAAAAGAGGAAATCATGAAATTTACAGCTAAATTGTGGGATCTAGAAAAGATCATTCTGAGTGAAGTATCCCAGAAGTTGAAAGACAAACATGGTATATACCCCCTTATGTAGACCTACAAGATATGGTAAATATAATGAAATCTACACACCTAAAGAAGATAATCAAGAAAGCAGACACAGGGTAAGATGATCAATCTTCATTGAGAAAGACAAATGGGATGTGCATTGAATGTATGACAGGAGTCTACCATAGAAGGCATCTGAAAGACTCTACCTAGCAATGTTTCAAAGCAGATACTAAGACTCATAACCAAACCTTTGGCATAGTACACGGAATCATATGAAAGAAGGGGAGTTAGTATGATGGGGAAAGGATAGGAGCTCCACAAGGACCACATATATATGGGCACAGGGTCTTTTCTGAGACCGACACTCAACCAAAGACCATGAATGGATATAACCTAGAACCTCTGCTCGGATGTAGCCCTTGGTAGCTCAGTAAGCAATTGGTTTCCCATAGTAAGGGGAGCAAGGACTACCTCTAACAGGAACTCAATGGCAGTCTCTTTGACCCTCGCACCCTCCAAGGGAGGAGCAGTACTATTAGGCCACAGAGGAGGACATTGCAGCCAGTCCTGAAGATACCTGATAAAACAGGGTCAGATGAAAGGGGAGGAGGTCCTCCCTTATCAGTGGAAATGGAAAGGGGCAGGGAGGAGTTGAGGAGGGAGAGTGGGATTGGGGAGGGAATGAGGGAGTGGGATACAGCTGGAATACAGAGTTAATAAAATGTAACTGATAAGAAAAAAAATATCAGTGGGCTAAGAGAGGGGTATAGGGGGAGGATAGGGAGGGAAGGCTGTGTTAGAAGGAGAGGAGTGAAAGGGCTACAGCTCGGATACAAAGTGGATAAGTTCTAATGAAATTTAAAAAAAAAACTCAAGAAATTAAACACCAACATATCAAATGACCTAATTCAAACATGGAGTACGTAGCTAAACAAAGAATTCTCAACTAAGGAAGAGTGAATGGCCAAGACATATTTAAAGAAATGTTCAACATCCTTAATCATCAGGGAAATGCAAATCAAAGGGACTCTGTGATTTCATATTACACCTGTCAGAATAACTAAGGACCACAATCTCAAGTGACAGTATAGGCTGGCAAGGGGAACACTCTTCCACTGCTGGTGATAGTGCGAACTTGTAAACCTGTTGGAATAAATCTGGAGGTTTCTTAGGAAACTGGGCATAGATCTCCCTCCAAAGCCAGGTATACCACTCCTAGGCATATACCCAAAAGATGCTCCACTATACTAAAATGATGCGTACTCAGTAATGTTCATATCAGTTTTATTTGTAATAGCCAGAAAAGGGAAACAAACGATGTTTCCCAATGAAAAATGAATAAAGAAATTGTAGTCCAGTTAAGCAATGGAATACTATTCAGCTATTAAAAACAGAGTCATCATCTAATTTGCAAACAAAAGATCATCCTGAGTGAGGTAGCCCAGATCCATGGTATGTACTCACATATTAGATGATATTATCCGTAAAATATAGGATAAGCATACTACAATACTCTGACCCACAGAAGCCAAGTAGGTCGCAAGGAAAGATGCTGAATCTCACTCAAAACAGGAAATAAAATAGATATCTCAAGTAAATGGAGGGAGAAGACTGGATGGGGATGAGAAGGGGAGAGCAGTAGGTGGGGACCAGGTGTGCTGAAGGTGGGAGTGTGGAATTGGGGGAATGGACTGGGAGAGAACTGGAATTGGTGGTGGTTAGAATCTCTGGGACAGGGGAGGCCCACAGAAGTCTATGGATGTGACCTTATCTGAGGCTTCTAGTACTGGAAGTTAAGGAGCCTGAAATGGCTACATCCTGCAGCCAAGTGGCACTTTTATTGGAGGGAAGAAAACACCAACCCATTCATAAAACCTTCAATCTATAATTTGTGTTGCCATGTTTGAAGGAATGGCAAACCAATGACAGGCCCAAATTGAGACACATCCAATGGGAGAGAACTAACCTTTGACACTATTAATAACACTCTGCTTTGATTGCAGACAGGAACCTAGCATAACCATCTTCTGAGAGGATTCATCCAGCAACTGATGGAAATAGGTGCAGAGACCCACAGCAAACAATAGGCCAAGCTGGGGGAGTTCTGTAGAAGAGTTGGGGGAGGATAGACAGAGAGATGTAGAGGTCAAGGATACCACAAGAAGACCTACATAGTCAAATAACCTAGTCCTGTGGGGGCACACCAAGATGGAAACACCAACCAAAGAGAATGCATGGACTGAACCTAGAACTCATGTAGAACAGATGTGCAGGATGGTCCACATGTGGGTCTCCTAACATGGGGGGTAGGGACTGTCAGTAACTCTGTTGACTGTAGCTGGATCTCTTTCCCCTAGGCGTGCAGTCTTGTCAGGCCCCAGTGGAAGAGGTTACACTTAGTCTTGCTGTGACTCAGGGTTCCTTGTTGGGTTGATACCCCTTGGAGTCCTCCCATTCTCTGAGTAAAAGAAGAGCATGTTGGCAGTGTAAAGGCGGGGCTGGGAGGAGAGAAAGAATAGGGCTGGGATCATGCTGTAAAGAGATTATAATACAATAAGAATACATGAGGCCTACAGAACACCCAACAAATTTGACCAGAAAAGAAAATCCTCTTGCCACATAATAATCAAAACAGTAAGTATACAGAACAAAGAAAAAATACTAAAAGCTGCAAGGGAAAAAGGCCAAGTAACATGTAATGGCAAACCCATTAGAATAACACCTGACTATTCAACAGAGACTATGAGAGCCAGAAAGGCCTGGAAAGATATCATGCAGACCCTAAGAGAACAGAGATGTCAGCGCAGGCTACTATACCCTGCAAAACTCTCAGTCCTCATAGATGGAGAAAACAAGATATTCAATGACCAAAAAAAAAAAAAATTTCAACAATAACTACAAACAAATCCAGCATTACAGAAGACACTGGAAGGGAAAATACAGCCCAAGAAAATTAGCTTCTGTCAAGAAAACACAGGAAATAATTAACCTTATTACAGTAAAACAAAAAGCAACCAAGCACACAACCTTATGAACACAGCCAACATCAAAATCAAAGGATCTAACAGCCACTGGTCATTAATCTCTCTCAACATCAATGGACTCAACTCTCCAGTAAAAAGACACAGATTAACAGAATGGATATGTAAACAAAACCCAGCAATCTGTTGCATACAAGAAACACACCTAAGACACAAAGATAGACATTACCTGAGGGTAAAAGGTTGGAAGAAGACTTTCCAAGCAAATGGACCCAAGAAAGAAGCAGGAGTAGCCATTCTAATATCTGATAAAATAGACTTTCAACCAAAATTAATCAAAAGAGATGGGGAAGGATACTTCATACTCATCAAGGGAAAATTCCACCAGGAAGACATCACAATCCTGAATATCTATACCTCAAACACAAGAGCACCCACATTTGTAAAATAAACATTGATAAAATTTAAACCACATGAAGATCCCCACACATTGATAGTGGGAGACTTCAACACCCCACTCTCAACAAAGGACAGGTCAACAAAACAGAAATTAAACAAAGAAACAAAATCTCTGACAGAGGTCATGAATCAAATGGACCTCACAGACATTTACAGAACCTTACACCCAAACACAAAAGAATTTACCTTCTTCTCAGCACCTCATGGAATCTTCTCCAAAATAGACCATATAGTTGGTCACAAAGCAAGCCTTAACAAATACAAGGAGATTGAAATAATCCCTTGTGTCTTGTCTGATCACCATGGATTATAGCTGGACTTCAACAACAACAGAAATAGCAAAAAACCTACACACACATGGAAACTGAACAACTTGTTACTAAATGACAGCTGGGTCAGGGAAGAAATAAAGAAAGAAATTAAAGCCTTTCTAGAACTCAATGAAAATGAAGACAAAACATACCCAAACTTGTGGGACACAATGAAAGCAGTGCTAAGAGGAGAGTTCATAGCACTAATTGCCTTCAAGAAGAAATTCCAGACAGCTCATTCAAGCAACTTAATGGCTCACTTAAAATCCCTAGAAAAAGAAGAAGCAGACACACCAAAAAGGAGTAGATGGCTGGAAATAATCAAACTCAGGGCTGAAATCAATCAATTAGAAACAAATAAAACAATTCAAAAATCAATGAAACCAAGAGCTGGTTCTTTGAGAAAATCAACAAGATCGACAAACCCTTAGCCAAGCTAACTAAAAGGCAGAGAGACACCACCCAAATCAACAAAATCAGAAATGAAAAGGGGGACATAACTACAGACACTGAGGAAATCCAAACAATCATTAGGACTTACTTCAAAAGTCTATATGCCACAAAATTTGAAAATCTAAATGAAATGGACAATTTTCTTGATCGATTTGACTCACCAAAACTCAATCAGGACCAGGTAAATCAATTAAATAGTCCTATATCCCCCAAAGAAATAGAAGCAGTCATCAAAACTCTCCCATCCAAAAAAAGCCCAGGACCAGATGGCTTCAGTGCAGAATTCTACCAGATCTTCAAAGAAGAGCTAACTCCAATTCTCTTCAAACTATTCCACAAAATAGAAACAGAACGAACATTACCAAACTCATTCTATGAAGCCACAATCACCTTGGTACCTAAACCTCACAAAGACTCAACAAAGAAAGAGAATTTCAGGCCAATCTCCCTTATGAACATTGATGCAAAAATACTTAACAAAATACTTGCAAACCGGATCCAAGAACACATCAAAGATATTATCCACTATGACCAAGTAGGCTTCATCCCAGGTATGCAGGGGTGGTTCAATATACAGAAATTCATCAATGTGATCCACCATATTAACAAACTGAAAGGAAAAAACCACATGATAATCTCCCTAGATGCTGAAAAAGCATTTGACAAAATCCA
>NW_026596079.1:31903435-31978815 GCF_907164565.1 Psammomys obesus | reverse complement strand
ACCAAAGCTGAATCAGGACCAGGTAAATCAATTAAATAGTCCTATATCCCCCAAAGAAATAGAAGCAGTCATCAAAAGTCTCCCATCCAAAAAAAGCCCAGGACCAGATGGCTTCAGCACAGAATTCTACCAGACCTTCAAAGAAGAGCTAACTCCAATTCTTTTCAAACTATTCCACAAAATAGAAACAAAAGGAACATTACCAAACTCATTCTATGAAGCCACAATCACCTTGGTACCTAAACCTCACAAAGACTCAACAAAGAAAGAGAATTTCAGGCCAATCTCCCTTATGAACATTGATGCAAAAATACTCCACAAAATACTTGCAAACCAAATACAAGAACACATCAAAGATATTATCCACTATGACCAAGTAGGTTTCATCCCAGGTATGCAGGGGTGGTTCAATATACAGAAATCCATCAATGTGATCCACCATATTAACAAACTGAAAGGAAAAAACCACATGATAATCTCCCTAGATGCTGAAAAAGCATTTGACAAAATCCAACATCCATTCATGTTTAAAGTATTGGAAAGATCAGGGATACAAGGCACATATCTAAACATAGTAAAGGCTGTATACAGCAAGCCTATAGCCAACATCAAACTGAACGGAGAGAAACTTAAAGCAATCCCACTGAAATCAGGGACAAGACAAGGCTGTCCACTCTCCCCATATCTCTTCCACCTAGTGCTGGAAGTCCTTGCTAGAGCAATAAGACAGTTGAAGGAGATCAAAGGGATAAAGATGGGAAAGGAAGAAGTCAAATTATCACTATTTGCAGGGAACTCCTACAGCTGATAAACACCTTCAGCAAAGTGGCCAGATACAAAATTAACTCAAAAAAATCAGTTGCACTCCTATATACAAAAGACAAAGGGGCTGAGAAAGAAATTAGAAAACAACACCATACACAATAGCCACAAATGACATAAAGTACCTTGGTGTAACCCTAACCAAGCAAGTATGAAAAAAATTTCAAGTCTCTGAAGAAAGAATTAGAGGAAGATATGAGAAGATGGAAATATCTCCTATGCTCATGGCTTGGCAGGATTAATATAGTAAAAATGGCCATCCTACCAAAAGCAATCTACAGATTCAATGCAATTCCCATCAAATTGCCAACACAATTCTTTACAGACCTGGAAAGAAAAATTCTCAACTTTGTATGGAATAACAAGAAACCGAGAATTGCTAATACAATCCTCTACAATAAAAGATCTTCTGGAGGTATCTCCATCCCTGATCTCAAGCTGTACTATAGAGCAACAGTTTTAAAAACTACATGGTACTGGCATAGAAACAGAACGGTGGATCAATGGAATCAAATAGAAGACCCAGAAATAAACCCACACACTTATGGACACCTGATATTTGACAAAGATGTCAAAACCATACAATGGAAAAAAAGACAGCATCTTCAACAAATGGTGCTGGTCCAACTGGATGTCTACATGTAGAAAAATGAAAATAGATCCATACTTATCACCCTGCACAAAACTGAAGTCCAAGTGGATCAAAGAGCTCAACATAAAACCAGACACATTAAATCGGCTAGAAAAAAAAGTGGGGAATACCCTAGAACTCATTGGCACAGGAGACAACTTCCTGAACAGAACACCAACAGCACAGGCTCTAAGAACAACAATCAATAAATGGGACCTCATGAAACTGAAAAGCTTCTGTAAATCAAAGGACACAGTCATCAAAACAAAGCGACTGCCTACAGATTGGGAAAGAATCTTCACCAAACCTTTATCTGACAGAGGGCTAATATCCAGTATATATAAAGAACTAAAGAAGCTGAAAAGCAGCAAACCAAGTAATCCACTTAAAAAAATGGGGACAGAGCTAAACAGAGAATTCTCTGTAGAGGAATATCGAATGGCAGAGAAGCACTTAAAGAAATGCTCAACCTCATTAGCCATTAGGGAAATGCAAATCAAAACAACCCTGATATTTCACCATATACCCATCAGAATGGCCAAGATCAAAAACTCAAGTGACAACACATGCTGGGAAGGTTTGGAGAAAGGGGAACCCTTCTCCACTGCTGGTGGGAGTGTAAACTGGTACAACCACTCTGGAAAGCAATCTGGCGCTTTCTCAGACAACTAGGAATAGCGCTTCCTCAAGATCCAGCCATACCACTCCTAGGCATATACCCAAAAGAGGCTCAAGTACACAAAAAGGACATTTGCTCAGCCATGTTTGTAGCAGCTTTATTTGTAACAGCCAGAAGCTGGAAACAGCCCAGATGCCCCTCAACTGAAGAATGGATGCAGAAACTGTGGTACATCTATACAATGGAGTATTACTCAGCAATGAAAAATAAGGAAATCATGAAATTTGCAGGTAAATGGTGGGACCTGGAAAGGATCATCCTGAGTGAGTTGTCCCAGAAGCAAAAAGACACGCATGGTATATACTCACTCTTATAAACATACAACATAGAATAAACCCACTAAAATCTGTACATCTAAACAAACTAAGCAAAAGAGAGGACCCTAACTAAAATGTTCAATCCCCATCCTGAAAGGCAAAGAGGATGGACATCATAAGGAAAAGAAAACAGGAAACAACCTAGGAACCTGCCACAGAGGGCCTCTGAAAGCTTCTGCAGTATAGACGGTCAAAGCAGATGCTGAGCCTGATGGCCAACTGATGGGCAGAGTGAATGGAATATTATGTAAGAAGTGGGAAATAGTAAGAGCTGGAGAGGACAGGAACTTCACAAGGAGAGCAACAGAACAAGAAAATTTGAACACAGGGAACTTCCCAGAGACTCATACTCCAACTAAGGACTATTCACGGAGATAACCTAGAACCCTGACAATGCAGCCACTTCTGATGAGAACTGATACACTAAGATCAGAAAGAAGGAGAGGAGGACCTCCCCAGTCAGTGGACATGGGGAGGGGCATGCATGCAGAAAGGAGGGGGGAGGGTGGGGCCTGGAGGGGAGGAGGGAGGGGCTTATGGGGGGATACAAAATGAATAAAGTGTAATTAATAAAAGTTAAATAAATAAAAAAGAGATTATAATAATAAACCAACGAAAAAAGGAAAAAATTAATCAGTACATGAATAAATATTTAAAAATTAATTTTTGGCCTGTTAGGTGTCCTAGCCAAATGGAGAAAAAGAAAATAAATACAATTGTTTTAAATTATTTTAAAATTATTTTTCATGCCTTCTAAAATCATTCTGTTTTCCACAAGGAAGCATTTGGCATCCTCCTTAAAAGTGAGTCAACAGATTGTGGAATTACAATTTTGTGTTTATGGTAGACAGAGCACTAGTTTCCTTGCTTCTTATTCATGCTAGGCAAGCACTGTAACACTGAATTACTGTTTATGAATGACTTCTGATAAGGGAGGTCCTCCTCCCCTTTCCTCTGATCCTAGTCTATCATGTCTCATCAGGAGTGGCTGCATTGTCTTCCTCTGGCCTGGTAAGGCTGCTCTCCCCGTAGCCCCCCCCCACCCCTAGAGAGGGACACAGGTGGGAAAGAGGGAGGGAGGGATTGGGAGGGGAGGAGGGAGGGAGGTACAGGGGGTATACAAAGTGAATAAACTTTAATTAATAAAAATAAAAATAATTAAATAAAAAAAGAATGACTTCTGTAGAATCAGATGTTTGAACACTTGGTCACCAGTTGGTGATGTTCTTTGGGTAAGTTTAGGAGGTTTAGCCTTGTGGATAAAGTATGTCACTTGGGACAGGCTTTGAGGTTTCAACACCTTGTGTCATTCTCAATGTACTTTCTGTGCTTCCTGTGTGTGGTCAGGTTATAAGCCCTTAGCATTTGTTCCACCACATTAGATACTGTTAGTAACCAACAGTTTCCTTGCTTCCCTGTAATATATGAAATAATCTCATCCCCCAGAACTGTAAGCCAAATAAACCCTTCCATCAGTTACCTAGGTTATGGCATCTTGTTAGATAAATTTAAACATTTACACATTCCACAAATGTTTTCAAAGGGAAAATTAGAAAGTGTCTTATAAATATAGTCCTCTGAAAACGCTTTAAAATTACTTAAGATGGGCCTGTGTGTGTTTGAGAGAGATATGAGATGTATCATGTGCAAATGTGTTTATATATTATAAAACATGTTAATTAATTTTAGATGTTATAGCAACATATCTAAGACTAGGTAATTTGTGAAGAATGGAGAGCTATAACACACTTTTAGATGATGAAATGTTCAAGAGTCCACCCAATTTTATTTCTTGTAATGAATGGCCTTCCCCTTTTTTCCAAGATGTCCACTGAATGTTGTATTTTTATATGATGGAATATGGAAGGATGAAAAGAGCCAAATTCACTTCCTTAAACTATAAATTTAACCTTTAAATTTGTTAATTAAGTTTAAGAAGGGAGAGGTCTCATGATGAAATACATTTCTAAAAGCTTTATCTCTCAGGAGCCTTCAAAGGAGGCCACATTTTGATATAAATTTGGAAAGAGTACAATTATTTAAGCCATAATAGTTCAGAATTTTGTCATTTCAGTTTCTGTGAGCCCCTGTGACTCCTGTGTCCTCAAAATTCCTGGTTCCTACATTCCATCTCTCTTCTCCTCATCTACACAGTTCCTCTAGCTCTCCCTAATGTTTAGCTGTGGGTCTCAGTGTCTTCTCTAATCAATTTCTGGATGATGCTCCTGTTGACTGTTGGGGTGGGTACCAATCTGATTATAGTAGAATATCATTAGGAATAATTTCATTGTCTTTCTTTCTTTCTCTTTCTTTCTTTCTTTCTTTCTTTCTTTCTTTCTTTCTTTCTTTCTTTCTCTCTCTCTGTCTCTCTCTCTGTCTCTGTCTCTGTCTCTGTCTCTCTCTCTTTCTTTTGGTTCTATCCTGGGTCTGATCTGAGCTAGGTCCTCTGCGCATAAGTTGTGGTTGTGTAGATTGGTGTTCTTGTGGGACTCCTAACGGTGGGAATGCAGGGGTGGGGCTGTCACTGACTGTTTTGCCTGTGCTTAGGACAGGTTTCCTCTTACTGCATTGTCTCATCCAGCTTTGATATGAGGGTTTGTACCTAGGCTTACTGTAACTTGTTGTGCCACATTTGGTTGATATACCTAGGGGAACTGAGGTTTTTTTATTTTTATATTATTTTTTAGATGTTATTTATTTATTTATTTATTTATTCATTTATTCATTTTACAATCCAGTCATACCCCCTCCCTCCTCTCTTCCTGATTCCACTCTTCTTCCCCCTTTCCAGTATCCCCCTCCCCTCCCACTCACAAAACTGGATCCTCCCCCACACCTACCTATCCCAGTCCATCAATTCCTAGCAGGACTGAGCACATCATCTACGATAGTGGCTAGGCAGCCGCACCATGTGGAAGTAATAAAAAGCATGCAAGACAGTTCTTATCTGAGACAGCCCATGCTCCCCTTTCCAGGGGACCCACATAAACCAGAAAAAAAAAATGATAGAATAAGTCAAAGATAGGATACACCTATCTGTCACAAAAACAGATTGGAAAGATCAGCTACTTAAGAGCAGCCAGAGTACAGGAGAGTCCATGGAGAAAGTAGAGTAGAGTTTGGGACTCCAGTCCAGTTTCATGCTGTTTGGTGCAATTCAGTTGAGTGGAGTTGAGTTCGTACTGTTCTGTTCATGGATTTCAGAGTCAGTTTTTCCAAGCTGATCAATTCAGTGAGAAGCAGAGAGAGTTTGAATCAATCATCCTGGAAAGGAGTTTTGAGCTAGAACAGCTAAGCTGAACCAGTCAGCTAGAGATCTGAAAGAGCTAGAAAAGCTGAGCTTACAGAGCCATAAGTCTGGGAGACTGAAAATATTCTAGTCCTAGTTTAGCAGATGAAGAATAGTGGATGCTAAAACCTTCAAGGTTGGGGCTTGCCAAAGATTATTCAGAGTTCTTAAGCAACTTTACCTTCCTTGAAAGTCCCTCCCCCAGTTCCCCTTTCCCTCAACCTTTGGTAGTCGATTAGTAAGGAAAAGGCTGCAGTCCTCTTTAATCTACTTCCTGCTGATTAGGGTCAATGGGTCATAAGGGGACTACCAGATTCAGTGGTCAGGATACCAGGAGTCCAGTCCAAAGGGCAACATGAAACGGCAACATGAGGGCAGCGAAAGTCCCAGGATTCATTTGGGTTGCCCAGCAAAGCTCTCTGGAATGTTTCTCTCTTTGAAGTCAAATGTTTTAGCATGAAGATCAGTGCAGCAATGTCGATCCAAAAAGCAATATTTCACTGTGCATGGGCCTCTATATATCTCTTCTCCTCAGAATCCACTCATGGATATTCTCAGCTGACAATAATCATGACCCTCAATCATGAGAGCTCATAACAAAACATAACATGCCCAGCTTTCAACACAATATCATATGACCAAACTGAGTCCAGAAACTTCCACTGCAGATTCCAATATTCTTTGCAATAAAATTAAAGAAATAATAAATAAAAAAAACCTCAATATTTTTTTTTTAGGTTCTCAAATTGACTGGACTTTTCTGCCTTTTGAAGTAAAGCCTGTGAGTGGGACAATCTATAAACTAGTTTCTTCTCTGATAATCTTCCAAATAATGGACAGAAAATGAGGCTTGTTTTTCTAAAGACTTTGGAGTTGAATGCCAATTTGCTTATATTGACAGACCTACTATTGAGGAAAGGCCTTTTTTGTCTTACTGACAGGATCATATTTCAAAGCCAGAGAACTGAAATCTTGCCATCCAAGCAATTCAGGCTTCAAAAATTTCAAAAGAAACTTTTAGGAATAATATTTTTTTGCAAGCTGTCAAACTTGTCTGCAAAGATTATATAGCTGGAAAAGAAGTCAATATTATTTTCTCACTATTATGTGCAATTATTATTGCTACCATGTGCACACCTAACTGTATTCTATTTTTGGAAAGATTATTTTTTACATGATAGTTTGGTACCTAAAACTCTTCTGGTCAATCAATACTCATTTCAATCCCTTTTCTGAATATGCAAAACTAATGATGTATTGAAGATGGTACTTCTAAATAATTATTTCCCAAAATCAAAGCAAGTAGAAAATATTTGTTCAAGTACTAAATATATTAGTATTGACACAGTTTTATACTTAAATTTCCATTCAACAGAACCAAAACTGTTGAAAACATCAGCAAGACTGTGTACCTAAAATATTTCAGTGGAATACTTAGAACTTTTTTTTTTTTTTAAAGGGAAGACCATTAGAAAATGTTTGATCTGTAGGCTCAATTACTTGTTAGGTATTAGGTTAATTCCTTCAACTGAATTTAGGCATATGATGATTATGAGCTCTTAGTAATAGATGTGCAAAATGGTTCTTTTTGCTCATTTACACAACAGACATAGAGGGGCAGCTGTGCATTGGATGCATTGGTATTCACTTTAGAAAAGTTAATAATAACATTTTAGTGAATTATCTGTTAGTATAGAGAAAACAAACCTTGACTCGTCATTGATTTTTTTTCTTTCATTATTGGTTTTAGGTAAAAAACTTAATTTAAATAATTAGTCACAGAGAGACCTTCACATACATTTTTATTTCTGCTTTACTCATGATAGCCAAGATATACAATCAGCTAAGATACCACAGTGGAGTTTTTTCCATAGATGATGAACAATGATATTATGTTATTGTTCAGGAAATGGGTGGAACTGAAAACAATCATGCTAAACCTAATAAGCCAGACTCAGAAAGAGAAGTATTGCATATTTTAATCTCATATGTATAATCTATAATTATATATAAATAAATAAACACACACGAATATATTTGTTTATATATATTTAATTGTCATGTGTACATGCCACGAAAGCAAATTGAGAAAAGAAGTTAGTTGTTGGCATATTGTTTTGTGAACAGTGGAAAATCTATTCTTGTTTATTCAAATGCTGATTTCTCCATCTTTTTATGTTTTGGGATATAAATGCTAAAATGTTTTTCATAGTTTTCATATTGATGGTCTTAGACATACATGTTCAATATTTTTTGAGATATCTTTACCTTTTTCTCATGTTTTTGAAAGATTACAGGGCTGGAGAGATGGCTCAAAGGTTAAGAGCACTGGCTGCTCTTCCTAAAGGTCCTGAGTTCAATTCCCAGCAACCACATGGTGGCTCACAACCGTCTATACTGAGCTTTCCTGCCCTCTTCTGGTGCACAGGCGCACATGCAGGCAGAACACCATATGCATAATAAATCAATAAATCTAAAAAAAAAAAAAGAGGTCTTTAAAAAAAAAAAGAAAGATTACAGAATAATTCTCAGCTAATTCTTACTACTTAAAATGTCTAAACACAGATGTGGAGGGGACACCAGCTCCACAAGGAGAGCAACAGAACCAAAAACATCTGGGCTCAGGGCTCTTCTCTGAGACTGATACTCCAACCAAGGACCATGTTGGAGATAACCTAGAACCCCTGAACAGATCTAGCTCATGGCAGCTCAGTGTCTGAGTGGGTTCCTTAGTGAGGGGAACAGGGGCTGTCTCTGATATGATATGTTTGATCACCTCCTCCTGAGGGGGTAGGCAGCCTTACCAGGCCACAGAGGAAGACAATACAGCCAGTCCTGATGAGACCTGATGGGCTAGGGTCAGATGAAAGGGGAGGAGGAACTCCTATATCAGTGGACCAGGAAGGGGCAGGGGAGTAGAATAGGGAGAGCAGGATTGGGAGGGGCCAAGGAAGGGGGCTACAACTGGGATACAAAGTGAATAAATTGTAATAAATATTGAAAAGCTTCTGTAAAGCAAAGGACACAGTCATCAAAACAAAGCGACTGCCTACAGATTGGGAAAGAATCATCACCAACCCTTTACCTGACAGAGGACTTATATCCAGTATATATAAAGAACTAAATAAGTGGAAAAGCAGTAAACCAAGTAATCCACTTAAAAAATGGGGAACAGAGCTAAACAGAGAATTCTCTGTAGAGGAATATCGAATGGCAGAGAAGCACTTAAAGAAATGCTCAACCTCATTAGCCATTAGGGAAATGCAAATCAAAACAACCCTGAGATTTCACCATACACCCATCAGAATGGCCAAGATGAAAAACTCAAGGGACAACACATGCTGGGAAGGTTTGGAGAAAGGGGAACCCTTCTCCACTGCTGGTGGGAATGTAAACTGGTACAACCACTCTGGAAATCAATCTGGCGCTTTCTCAGACAACTAGGAATAGCACTTCCTCAAGATCCAGCCATACCACTCCTAGGTATATACCCAAAAGAGGCTCAAGTACACAAAAAGGACATTTGCTCAACCATGTTTATAGCAGCTTTATTTGTAATATCCAGAAGCTGGAAAAAACCCAGATGCCCCTCAACTGAAGAATGGATGCAGAAACTGTGGTACATCTATACAATGGAGTATTACTCAGCAATGAAAAATAAGGAAATCATGAAATTTGCAGGTAAATGGTGGGACCTGGAAAGGATCATCCTGAGTGAGTTGTCCCAGAAGCAAAAAGACACGCATGGTATATACTCACTCTTATAAACATACAACATAGAATAAACCCACTAAAAGCTGTACATCTAAACAAACTAAGCAAAAGAGAGGACCCTAACTAAAATGCTCAATCCCCATCCTGAAAGGCAAAGAGGATGGACATCAGAAGAAAAAGAAAATAGGAAACAACCTCGGAACCTGCTACAGAGGGCCTCTGAAAGCCAGAAGAAAACAGGAAACAACCTTGGAACCTGCCACAGAGGGCCTCTGAAAGCCTCTGCAGTATAGACTGTCAAAGCAGATGCTGAGCCTGATGGCCAACTGACGGGCAGAGTGAATGGAATTTTATGTAAGAAGTGGGAAATAGTAAGAGCTGGAGGGGACGGGACCTCCACAAGAAGAGCAACAGAACAAGATAATTTGAACACAGGGAACTTCCCAGAGACTCATACTCCAACCAAGGACTATTCGTGGAGATAACCTAGAACCCCTGCACAGATGTAGCCCATGGCAGTTCAGTGTCCAAGTGGGTTACATAGTAATGGGAAGAGGGACTGCCTCTGACATAATCTGGTTGGCCTGCTCATTGATCACCTCCCTCTGAGGGGGGAGCAGCCTTACCAGGCCACAGTAGAGGACAATGCAGCCACTTTTGATGAGAACTGATAGACTAAGTTCAGAAAGGAGAGGAGAACCTCCCCTATCAGTGGACTTGGGGAGTGGCATGCATGCAGAAAGGGGAGGAAGAGTGGGATCGGGAGGGGAGGAAGGAGGGGCTTATGGGGGGATACAAAATAAATAAAGTGTAATTAATAAAAATAAATAAATAAATAAATTAAAAACATCCAAACACACAACTTTTAACGAAAGAACAGATAAACATAGTTATTACTCCATAAGACTCTGTTTTGTGGGTTTACTTTGCTGGTTTTTGTAATTCATGAGGGTGGTCTATATTTGAAGTAATTCTCTACTTATAACTAGAAAGTTTCCATTCAAGCTACTCTGAACCACAGACATTGCTCTTGTTAAGACATGGAATTCCTAAAGTTCCAGTTATGTTTTCCTCTGTTGTGGTCAACTACTTTTTTCAAGAAACTCTTCTAATACCAATCCCTTTATTATTATAACTTTGGAAGTCATTAAATATTTTAGAAAACTTAGTATCTTGTAAACTATAAATACAATATTAAATTTAAAATTTTTTGAACCTGTGTAACACTGTTTTATAGTTCCAGGGACTTTGAGAACTGTATTTGTCTTCTTTTGATTCACTAAGATTTTGCCTGATGGCATAATAGAAGCACATGTGAACTATCATGGTACTCCAGTGGATTATTTTTCGACATTTCTTTTTATTTTCTATTGTCATTGTAGAAATTCAATCCTTACATTTTTATAGTCTCTATTTTTGTGATCTATTACATTTCTTTGATGGTCAAAATAATTGACACTAAAGTGAACATTAGATATTGTGCATTTTTTTCCTTTCCTTTTGCTATTATTTTAGGTCACATATTTGTGATGTGATGCCTAGACATGCTTTATAGAGGTCCTTATTTGTTTTTGTCCTTTATAACTTAGTGAACATGTCATTTTCTTTATTAACTTCACTTTTAAAAAAATTTTATTTTATTTCACAATTTTGTGTGTGGGTGTTTTGCATACATATATGACTATGTATCATGTGGGTGCCTCATGCTGACAGAGACCAGAAGAGGGTGTTGGATCTCTAATGGCTGGAGTTACAAACTCTCATTAGCTGCCATGAGAAGCTGAGGATGGAACCTCCAGAAGAACAGTAGTGTTTGTTAGCTGTGAAACATGGCTCTAGCTATTATTTTTAAATTTTTTTCATTATTGCTACTGTGATTATTATTATTATTATTATTATTATCATTATTATTATTTACAGTTTATTCACTTTGTCTTCTGGCTGTATCTCTTCCCTCATCTTCTTCCTGTCCTACCCTCCCTCTTTCTATCCCTGCCCCCATTTATCCTCTAGTTCACTGATAGAGGAAGTCCTCCTCCCCTATAATCTGACCCTAGCCTATCAGATTCCCATCAGGAGTGTCTGTATCCTCTTTTTCCATGGCCTAGTAAAGCCACCTCACCATGTGTAGGTGATCAAAGAGCAGGCAACCAAATTCATGACATTGACTGCCCCTGCTCTCCTTACTAAGGAACCCACATGGAGATTGAGCTAGCTTTGGCTACATCTGAGCAGAAGTTCTAGGTCTTCTCAGTGCATTGTTCTTGGTTGATTCATTAGTCTTGGCAGGCCCTACTGGGCCCAGAATTCTTTGGCTCTGTTGTTCTCCTTGTAGAAACTCCTGTTCTTCCATGTTTTTCTATCTCCCCCTTCCATAATATTCCTTGCACTATGTCCAAAGTTTGACTATGAGTCTCAGCATATGCTGTGAAATCCTGGGGGGTAAAGTCTTTCAGAGGCCCTCTGTGAAAGGCTCCAGTCCTGTTACCTGTCTTCTCCCACTTCCAGGTCTATTCTGTTGTCCCTTCTAAATCATGATTGAGCATATTCCCTAGCCTTCTCCCTGTTGTTTAGCTTCTTTAAGACTACAGATTTTCAACCAGAGAACTCCTCCAGCTGATAAACACCTTCAGCAAAGTGGCAGGATACAAAATCAACTCAAAAAAATCAGAAGCCTTCCTGTATACCAAAGACAAAAGGGCCGAGAAAAAAATTAGGGAAACAACACCCTTCACAATAGCCACTAATAACATAAAGTACCTTGGAGTGACACTAACCAAGCAAGTGAAAAACCTGTTTGAGAAAAACTTCAAGTCTCTGAAGAAAGAAATTGAAGAAGATATCAGAAGATGAAAAGATCTCCCGTGCTCATGGATTGGTAGGATTAATATTGTGAAAATGGCCATCCTGCCAAAAGCAATCTACAGATTCAATGCAATTCCCATCAAAATACCAACATAATTCTTTACAGACCTTGAAAAAAAAAGATTCTCAGCTTCATATGGAGAAACAAAAAACCCAGAATCTCCAAAACAATCCTGTACAACAACAGATCATCTGGAGGTATCTCCATCCCCAATCTCAAGCTGTACTACAGAGCAATATTAATAAAACTGCATGGTATTGGCATAAAAACAGAAAGGAGGATCAATGGAACTGCATAGAAGACCTGCATAGAAATAAACCCACACACCTATGAATACTCGATTTTTGACAAAGAAGCCAAAACCATTCAATGGAAAAAAAGACAGCATCTTCAACAAATGGTGCTGGTCCAACTGGATGTCTACATGCAGAAAAATGAAAATAGATCCATATTTATCACCCTGCACAAAACTAAAGTCCAAGTGGATCAAAGACCTAAACATAAAACAAGATACCCTATATCTGTTAGAAAAAAAAAGTGCATTTCTTTAAGTGTTTCTCTGCCATTCGAAATCCCTCTGTGGAGAATTCGCTGTTTAGCTCTGTTCCCCATTTTTTAATTGAATTACTTGATTTGCTGATTTTCAGCTTCTTTAGTTCTTTGTATATACTCGATATTAGTCCTGTGTCAGATAAAGGGTTAGTGAAGATTCTTTCCCAATCTGTAGGCAGGCGTTATGTTTTGATGACAGTGTCCTTTGCCTTACAGAAGCTTTTCAGTTTCATGAGGTCCCATTTATTGATTGTTGCTCTTAGAGCCTGTGCTGTTGGTGTTCTGTTCAGGAAGTTGTCTCCTGTGCCAATGAGTTCTAGGCTGTTCCCCACTTTTTCTTCTAACAGATTTAGAGTATCTGGTTTTATGTTTAGGTCTTTGATCTACTTGGAATTTAGTTTTGTGCAGGGTGATAAATATAGATTTATTTTCATTTTTGTGCATGTGGACATCCAGTTGGACCAGCACCATTTGTTGAAGATGCTGTCTTTTTTCCATTGAATGGTTTTGGCTTCTTTGTCAAAAATCGAGTATTCATAGGTGTGTGGGTTTATCCTCATTAGCCATCAGGGAAATGCAAATCAAAACGACCCTGAGATATCACCTTACACCCATCAGAATGGCCAAGATGAAAAACTCAAGGGACAACACATGCTGGAGAGGTTGTGGAGAAAGGGGAACCCTCCTCCACTGCTGGTGGGAATGTAAACTGATACAACTACTCCGGAAATCTATCTGGCACTTTCTAAGACAATTAAGAATAGTGCTTCCTCAGACCCAGCTATACCACTTCTAGGTATATACCCAAAGTTTGCTCAAGTACACAAAAGGGATATTTGCTCAACCATGTTTATAGCAGCTTTATTTGTGATAGCCAGAACCTGGAAACAACCCAGATGTCCATCAACGGAGGAATGGGTACAGAAATTGTGGTATTTTTACACAATGGAATACTACTCAGCAATTAAAAAGGAGGAAATCATGAAATTTGCAGGCAAATGGTGGGATCTAGAAAAGATCATCCTGAGTGAAATATCCCAGAAGGAGAAAGACAAACACGGTATATACTCACTTATACAGACCTATAAGATATGATAAACATAATGAAATCTATACACCTAAAAAAGATAATCAAGAGAGCGGACATGGGGTAAGATTATCAATCCTCATTTAGAAAGACAGATGGGATGGGCATTTGAACATATGACAGGAGTCTACTGAGTGCATTTGAAAGACTCTAACTAGCAGTGTTTTCAAAGCAAAGATTCATGATCAAACCTTTGGCAGAGTAGAGGGAATCATAAGAAAGAAGGGGAGTTAGTCTGATGAGGAAAGGATAGGAGCTCCACAAGGACCAAAGATATCTGGGCACAGGGTCTTTTCTGAGACTGACATGCAACCAAGGACCATGTATGAATGTAACCTAGAACCTCTGCTCAGATGTAGCCTGTGGTAGCTCAGTAACCAATTGGTTTCCCATAGTGAGGGGAACAAGGACAATTTCTAACAGGAACTCAATGACTGGCTCTTTGGCCTCCCCACCCCCCAAGGGAGGAGCAGTCCTGTTAGGCCACAGAGGAGAGCTTTGCAGCCAGTCCTGAAGATACCTGATAAAACAGGATCAGATGAATGGGGAGGAGGTCCCCCCTATCAGTGGACTTGGCAAGGGGCACGGTGGAGATGAGGGAGGGAGGGAGGGACTGGGAGGGAATGAGGGATTGGGACACGGCTGGGATACAGAGTTAATAAAATGTAACTGATAAGAAAAAAATAAAATTCAAAAAAAAAAAAAAAAGAAAAAAAGTGGGGAACAGCCTAGAACTCATTGGTACAGGAGAAAACTTCCTGAACAGAACACCAACAGCACACGCTCTCCCAATCAATAAATGGGACCTTATGAAACTGAAAAGCTTCTGTAAAGCAAAGGACACCATCATCAAAACAAAGTGACTGCCTACATATTGGGAAAGAATCATCACCAACCCTTTATCTGACAGAGGACTCATATCCAGTATATATAAAGAACTAAACAAGCTGAAAAGCAGCAAACCAAGTAATCCACTTAAAAAATGGGGAACAGAGCTAAACAGAGAATTCTTTGTAGAGGAATATCGAATGGCAGAGAAGCACTTAAAGAAATGCTCAACCTCATTAGCCATTAGGGAAATGCAAATCAAAACAACCCTGAGATTTCACCTTACACCCATCAGAATGGCCAAGATGAAAAACTCAAGGACAACACATGCTGGAGAGGTTGTGGCGAAAGGGGAACCCTTCTCCACTGCTGGTGGGAATGTAAACTGGTACAACCACTCTGGAAATCAATTTGGCGCTTTCTCAGACAACTAGGAATAGCTTCCTCAAGATCCAGCCATACCACTCCTAGGTATATACCCAAAAGAGGCTCAAGTACACAAAAAGGACATTTGTTCAACCATATTTGTAGCAGCTTTATTTGCAATAGCCAGAAGGTGGAAACAACCCAGATGTCCCTCAACTGAAGAATGGATGCAGAAACTGTGGTACATCTATACAATGGAGTATTACTCAGCAATGAAGAATAAAGAAATCATGAAATTTGCAGGAAAATGTTGGGACCTGGAAAGGATCATCCTGAGTGAGTTGTCCCATAAGCAAAAAGACACGCATGGTATATACTCACTCTTATAAACATACAACATAGAATAAACCCACTAAAATCTGTACATCTAAACAAACTAAGCAAAAGAGAGGACCCTAACTAAAATGTTCAATCCTCATCCTGAAAGGCAAAGAGGATGGACATCAGAAGAAAAAGAAAACAGCAAACAACCAAGAGGCCCTTGCTACAAAGGGCCTCTGAAAGCCAGAAGAAGAAAACAGGAAACAACCTTGGAACCTGCCACAGAGGGCCTCTGAAAGCCTCTGCAGTATAGACTGTCAAAGCAGATGCAGAGCCTGATGGCCAACTGATGGGCAGAGTGAATGGAATTTTATGAAAGAAGTGGGAAATAGTAAGAGCTGGAGAGGACAGGAACTCCACAAATAGAGCAACAGAACAAGAAAATTTGAACACAGGGAACTTCCCAGAGACTCATACTCCAACCAAGGACTATCCATGGAGATAACCTAGAACCCTGACAATGCAGGCACTTCTGATGAGAACTGATACACTAAGATCAGAAAGACGAAGAGGAGGACCTCCCCTATAAGTGGACTTGGGGAGGGGCATGTATGAAGAAAGGGGGGGCAGGGGAGGAGGGTGGGGTTTACGGGAGGATACCAAATGAATAAAGTGTAATTAATAAATGTTTAATAAAATTTAAAAAATTAAAATTAAAAAAATAGAGGTCATCATGGACAGACAGGAATCCAAATAAAAACAGATGAAGGAAATGGTGCAAGACAGGAAAACTGAAATTTAATCAATAAAGAAAACACACAGAGAAACACTCCTTGAGATGGATAACCTAGCAAAGTGATCAGAAATCACAGAGGAAAGTATTACCAACAGTATTCAAGATATGGAGGAGAGAATCTGAGGTACTGAAATCACAGTTGAAGAAATCAATACATCTCTCAAAAAAGGACATAAAATTAGAAAAGGTCCTGACACAAACATCAAAGAAATCAAAGACAACATGAAAAGACAAAACCTAATCTCTCCAGTACTTTAAACATGAATGGATGTTGGATTTTGTCAAATGCTTTTTCAGCATCTAGGGAGATTATCATGTGGTTTTTTTCTTTCAGTTTGTTAATATGGTGGATCACATTGATGGATTTCTGTATATTGAACTACCTCTGCATACCTGGGATGAAGCCTACTTGGTCATAGTGGATAATAGACTAAGATCAGAAAGGAGAGGAGGACCTCCCCTATCAGTGGACTTGGGGAGTGGCATGCATGCAGAAAGGGGAGGGAGGGTGGGATTGGCAGGGGAGGAGGGAGGGGCTCATGGGGGGATACAAAATGAATAAAGTGTAATTAATAAAAAAAAATAAAAATAAAAGATATAAAAAAAAACCCTAAGAATAGTAGGAATAAAGGAAAAAGAAGATTCAAGGCTTCAAGGTCCAGAAAATACTTTCAACAAAATCAAAGAAGAAAAATTTCCCTACTTAAAGAAAGAGATTTCTTTCTCAGCCCTTTTGTCTTTTGTATACATGAGTGATACTGATTTTTTTGAGTTAATTTTGTATCAGGCCACTTTGCTGAAGGTGTTTATCAGCTGTAGGAGTTCCCTGGTAGAGTTTTTGGGGTCATTCATCTATACATTCATATCATCTGCAAATAGTGATAATTTGACTTCTTCTTTTCCCATCTTTATCCCTTTGATCTCCTTCAACTGTCTTATTGCTCTAGCAAGGACTTCCAGCACTATGTTGAAGAGATATGGAGAGAGTGGGCAGCCTTGTCTTGTCCCTGATTTCAGTGGGATTGCTTTAAGTTTCTCTCCGTTCAGTTTGATGTTGGCTATAGGCTTGCTGTATATAGCCTTTACTATGTTTAGATATGTGCCTTGTATCCCTGATCTCTCCAGTACTTTAAACATGAATGGATGTTGGATTTTGTCAAATGCTTTTTCAGCATCTAGGGAGATTATCATGTGGTTTTTTCCTTTCAGTTTGTTAATATGGTGGATCACATTGATGAATTTCTGTATATTGAACCACCCCTGCATACCTGGGATGAAGCCTACTTGGTCATAGTGGATAATATCTTTGATGTGTTCTTGGATCCGGTTTGCAAGTATTTTGTTAAGTATTTTTGCATCAATGTTCATAAGGGAGATTGGCCTGAAATTCTTTTTCTTTGTTGAGTCTTTGTGAGGTTTAGGTACCAAGGTGATTGTGGCTTCATAGAATGAGTTTGGTAATGTTCGTTCTGTTTCTATTTTGTGGAATAGTTTGAAGAGAATTGGAGTTAGCTCTTCTTTGAAGATCTGGTAGAATTCTGCACTGAAGCCATCTGGTCCTGGGCTTTTTTTGGATGGGAGAGTTTTGATGACTGCTTCTATTTCTTTGGGGGATATAGGACTATTTAATTGATTTACCTGGTCCTGATTGAGTTTTGGTGAGTCAAATCGATCAAGAAAATTGTCCATTTCATTTAGATTTTCAAATTTTGTGGCATATAGACTTTTGAAGTAAGTCCTAATGATTGTTTGGATTTCCTCAGTGTCTGTAGTTATGTCCCCCCTTTCATTTCTGATTTTGTTGATTTGGGTGGTGTCTCTCTGCCTTTTAGTTAGCTTGGCTAAGGGTTTGTCGATCTTGTTGATTTTCTCAAAGAACCAGCTCTTGGTTTCATTGATTTTTGAATTGTTTTGTTTCTAATTGATTGATTTCAGCCCTGAGTTTGATTATTTCCAGCCATCTACTCTTTTTGGTGTGTCTGCTTCTTCTTTTTCTAGGGTTTTTAAGTGGGCCATTAAGTTGCTTGAATGAGCTGTCCCGAATTTCTTCTTGAAGGCACTTAGTGCTATGAAATTTCCTCTTAGCACTGCTTTCATTGTGTCCCACAAGTTTGGGTATGTTTTGTCTTCATTTTCATTGAGTTCTAGAAAGGCCTTAATTTCTTTCTTTATTTCTTCCCTGACCCAGCTGTCATTTAGTAACAAGTTTTTCAGTTTCCATGTGTGCATAGGCTTTTTGCTATTTCTGTTGTTGTTGAAGTCCAGCTTTATTCCATGGTGATCAGACAGGATACAAGGGATTATTTCAGTCTTCTTGTATCTGTTGAGGCTTGCTTTGTGACCAATTATATGATCTATTTTGGAGAAGGTTCCATGAGGTGCTGAGAAGAAGGTAAATTCTTTTTTGTTTGGGTGTAAAGTTCTGTAAATGTCTGTGAGGTCCATTTGATTCATGACCTCTGTCAGAGATATTGTTTGGTTGTTTAATTTCTGTTTTGTTGACCTGTCCTTTGTTGAGAGTGGGGTGTTGAAGTCTCCCACTATTAATGTGTGGGGATCTATATATGGTTTAAATTTTATCAATGTTTCTTTTACAAATGTGGGTGCTCTTGTATTTGGGGCATAGATGTTCAGGATTGTGATGTCTTCCTGATGGAATTTTCCCTTGATGAGTATGAAGTGTCCTTCCTCATCTCTTTTTATTAATTTTGGTTGAAAGTCTATTTTATCAGATATTAGAATGGCTACTCCTGCTTCTTTCTTGGGTCCATTTGCTTGGAAAGTCTTCTTCCAACCTTTTACCCTCAGGTAATGTCTATCTTTGTGTCTTAGGTGTGTTTCTTGTATGCAACAGATTGCTGGGTTTTGTTTACATATCCATTCTGTTAATCTGTGTCTTTTTACTGGAGAGTTGAGTCCATTGATGTTGAGAGAGATTAATGACCAGTGGCTGTTAGATCCTTTGATTTTGATGTTGGCTGTGTTCATAAGGTTGTGTGCTTGGTTGCTTTTTGTTTTGCTGTAGTAAGGTTAATTATTTCCTGTGTTTTCTTGACAGAAGCTAATTTTCTTGGGTTATATTTTCCCTTCCAGTATCTTCTGTAATGCTGGATTTGTGTGTAGGTATTGTTGAAATTTGTTTTTGTCATTGAATATCTTGTTTTCTCCGTCTATGAGGACTGAGAGTATGGCAGGGTATAGTAGCCTGGGTTGACATATGTGTTCTCTTAGGGTCTGCATGATATCTGTCCAGGCCCTTCTGGCTTTCATAGTTTCTGTTGAAAAGTCACGTGTGATTCTAATGGGTTTGCCGTTATATGTTACTTGGCCTTTTTCCTTTGCAGCTTTTAGTATTTTTTCTTTGTTCTGTATACTTACTGTTTTGATTATTATGTGGCGGGAGGATTTTCTTTTCTGGTCAAATTTGTTGGGTGCTCTGTAGGCCTCATGTATCCTTATTGGCTTCTCCTTTAACTTGGGGAAATTTTCTTCAATAATTTTGTTGAAAATATTTTCTGGGCCTTGGAGAAGGGAGTCTTCTTTTTCCTCTATTCCTATTATTCTTAGGTTTTGTCTTTTCATATTGTCTTGGATTTCTTGGACATTCTGTGTCAGGAATTTTTTGGATTTAACATTTTCTTTGACAGATACATGGATTTCTTCCATTGTATCTTCTACACCTGAGATTCTTTCTTCCATTTCTTGTATTCTGTTGGTTATGCTTACCTCTGTAGTTCCTGTTTTCTTCCCTAAATTCTTCCTCTCAATTATTTCCTCCATTTGTGTTTTCTTTAATTTTTCTAGTTCTATCTTCAGGTCTTGAGTTGTTTTGTTTACTTCCTTCACCTGTCTGCTTGTATTTTCCTCTTTTTCTTTTAGTTCCTTCAACTCTAACTCTTTTATTTCTTTCAGTGATTTAATTATTTCTTCTCTGAAGGCCACAAGCTGTTTGACTCCATCTTCCCGTATTTCTTCATGGATGGCCCTAATCTGCTTGTCTTTATCTTCCTCCATTTCTTTACGGATAGCCATGATCTGTTTGGTTTTATCTTCCTCTAATTCTTTACGTATTTTATTTGTTTCCTCTATTATTCTCTTCATCAACATAGATGTAAGGTCATCTTCTTGATTTTCTATTATGCTGCATTGTTCAGGGCTGTTCGCCCCTGGATGGCTGGGTTCTGGAGATGCCATATTGCTCTGTCTTTTGTTGGTTGAGCCTTTACGCTGACCTCTACCATTTGGGCTGATTTAGGTGTTGGCTGTTAGTTTCTGTGCTTCCTGGAGTCCTGAGGTAGGGAGTATCCCCTTGGCCGGAAGATGATTTTTCTTGAAGGAGTCCTTCTCTGCTTTTTGGTTATGGTCACTGATGGCCAGTGTTTCTCAGGTGTTGCCACTGCTCATCTCAGGTTTATAGCCCAGAGTAGTAGCTGTGGTCTATGTTAGGCAGGGGTGGATCTCCTCTTACCCATAAAATTTCTCAAGACAGCTGCCCCACTGCTGGTTTTCTTGTTATAAATTTAGTGTGCTGCTGCTCACTAAATTTCCATGTACAGTCCTCTTGAAGAAACTGCTGGTTCCCTAGCTGTGGGGTTTTCTCCTAACAGGGAAACTCAGTCTGTTATCCTGGGGCACACAGTTCTGTCTGGGAAAGTGGGAGGTGCACTCAGCAAGTCTCTGGGCCAGAGGCTGATTGCTCTGCTCTGGACCTGAAGAATGTGCACCTAGGTTGAGTTGGTGCCTGGGGGCACTGCTCTGGTCTGGAGGATGGTTGTCTCACTCTGGATCAGAAGCTGTGTGTCTCTGTCTGGGATGGCGGCTGCAGGCACCGCTCTGGTCCAGATGCTGTGGGTGCAGCCCCCCTGAAGGACCAGGGATTCCCACAGTTTTGACAGTCCAGCCAGGGACAACTGGCCGTTCCCTGGCACAGTATCCTAGGGCTGCTGTAATGGCTCTCTGGATCCTGCAGGTCTGAGGATGCAGCTGTGTGTCCCAGGGCCCCAGGGGAACTCAACTCAATGGCGGCAGAGCACAGTGCTCCTGCCTGCACTAGAGTCTGCGTGAGTCCAGGAAGTGTTTTGGTGCTGGGTGTCCTAAGTGTTAGAGCTTCTGACCCCCTCCGCTTGGGGTTTCCTCCTGCCAGAGACACGCAGTCTGGTGCTCTGGTGCCCTGGTGCCCACAGTTCTATCTGAGGCGGTGAATCAGGCACGCAGACAGGGCTCCGTGCAGGTGCCTTTGTCCTGGCTCTGGGTCCAGGCTGGCTCCTGGGGCACCCAGGGAACCCGAGCCTTTTCCAGGGGATGTCTGGGTAACCTGAGGTCGGTCCCAATTGTTTCCTGCTCCATGGGGTTATCTCTCGACTGGGAAATCCAGTCTATGGTGCTGTGGGCCCACAGTTCAGTCTGGGACCATGGCCAGATTGCGCTGGCGTGTAGCTCTGGGCTGGCGACCAAGTGCCTGGAGGAACCAGGATCTCTTCTGCAGTTTAGCCGGGTGAGTTAAAGCTGATTGAATCCCCCACCGTGGGGTATCCTCTCACCTGTGAAACACAATCACTTGTGTTTTATGGCCACGAGTTCTGATTGCTGGTCACTGTGCCAATCCTGCTGTGTTGTTCCTCAGAATGAGAGTCCTCCCGGCACCGCCATCTTGCCCCTCCTCGACACTACATTCTTATCAAAGGAAAAGTCCACCAGGAGGATGTGACAGTCATGAGTCCTCAAATAAAAGACCACCTGCATATGCAAATAAAACATGTAATAATGCTTAACTCACACATCAACCCAACTCCTTAATAGCAGGAGACTTCACCACTCCACTCTCACTGAAGGACCGAGCATCTAGACTGAAACTAAATAGGGAAATAATGACCCTTACAGAATTCCTAAATAAAATGGATCTAATAGATATATACAGAACTTTTCACCTAAACTCAAGAGAGTATACCTTCTTCTCAGCACCTCAGGGAACCTTCTCAAAAAATGAGTATATAGTCGAGCACAAAGCAAGCTTCAACAGATACAAAAACATCAAAATAATCTCTTGCATCCTATCAAACCACCATGGCCTAAAACTAGACCTCAATAACAATAGAATAACAAAAAGCTTTCATATACATTGAAACCAAACAATTCTCTATTCAATGACAGTTACTTCAAGGAAGAAATGAAAACAAAGAATTAGACACTTTCTAAAATTCAATAATAATAAAGGCACAAGTTACCCAAAATTATGGGACATAATGAAAGCAGTGTTAAGAGGAAAGTTCATAGCACTAAGTGCCGCCAAAAAGAAGTTTGAAATATCCCATTTAAGGAATTCAATGACCCACCTAAAAGCCCTAGAGAAAAAAAGAAGCAGACATACACAAGAGAGTAGACAATTGGAAATAATCAAACTCAGATGTGAAATCAATGAATTAGAAATAAAGAAAAATTCAAAGAATCAATGAAACCAAGAAAAGATTATTTGAGAAAGTGGACAAGATAGACAAATCCTTAGCCAAACTAACTAAAAGGCAAAGAGAAACTACCCAAATCAGCAAAATCAGAAAAAAAAAAGGAAGACATAATAACAGACAGTGAGGAAATCTAAAAAATCAGTAGGTCTTACTACAAAAGCCTATATGCCACACAATTTGAAAATCTAAATGAAATGGACAATTTTCTTGATATATTCCATTTAGCAAAATTATATCAAGATCAGGTAAATAAATTAAATAGTCCTATATCCCCCAAGAAAATAGAAGCAGTATTCAAAATTCTCCCTTCCAAAAAAAGGCCAGGGCCAGTTGATTTCAGTGCAGAATTCTACAAGACCTTCAAAAATGAGCTAACTCCAATACTCTTCAAATGACTCCACAACATAGAAACATTACCAAACTCATTCTATGAAGCCACAGTCTCTTTGATACCTAAAACCACACAAAGACCCAACAAAAGACAGAAAACATCTGACTTATCTCTCTTTTGAACATTAATGAATAGAATTAACAGAATACTCACAAACAGAATCTAAGAACACATAAAAGATATCATCCACCATGACCAAGTGGGCTTCATCCAAGGCAAGCAGAGGACTTTCAATGTAAAGAAATCTATCAATGTAATCCCCCATAAAAACAAACTGAGGGGAAAAATAAGCACATGATCATCTCTTTAGATGTCGAAAAAGCATTTGACAAATTCCAACACCCAATCATGTTTTAACTCTCGGAGAGATTAGGGATACAAGGCACTTACCTAAACATAGTAAAGACAATACATAGCAAGCCTATAGCCAACATCAAACTCAATGAAGGGAAATATAAATCAATCCCACTAAAGTCAGGGACAAGGCAAGGCTGCACACTCTCTCCATATCTCTCCAATATAGTTCTTGAAATACTAGCTAAAACAACAAGACAACTAAAGGAGATCAAAGGAATACAAATAAGAAAGGAAGAAGTCAAAGTATCACTGTTCTCATGAGATATGATAATATACACAAGTGACCACAAAAATTCTCTTTCAGCTGATAAACACTTCCAGCAAAGTGATGGCTGGATACAAAACTAGATAAACACACACACACACACACACACACACACAACTAACAACAACAACAGCAAACCAGTAGCCCTCCTGTATGTGAAAGACAAAAGGGCTGAGAAAGAAATTAGAGAAACTACACCTTCACAATAGCCACAAATAACATAAAGTACTTTGATGTGATACTAATTAACCAAAAAAGTAAAAGACCTGTTTGAAAAAAACTTCAAGTCTCTGAAGAGAGAAATTGAGGAAGATTTCAGAAAATGGAAAGATCTCCAATGCTCATGAATTGGTCAGATTAACATAGTTAAAATGACCATGCTGACAAAAGTGATATACAGATTCAATGAAATTCCCATGAAAACACCAACAGAATTTTTTATAGAACTTGAAAGAATAATTCTAAATTTCATATGGAAAAAACAAAAAATCCAGAATTGCTAAAACAATTTTGTATAATAACAGATCATCTGGAGATATCTCTATCACTGATCAGAAGCTGTACCACAGAGTAACAGCATTAAAAAAAAAAAGAAAAAGAAACTAAAAAACAAAACAAAACAAAACAAAAAAATGCTGAATGGTACCGGCATAGAAACAGAATGGTGGATGAATGGAATTGAATAGTAGCCACAGAAATAAACCCACACATCTAAGGTTACTTGATTTCTGACAAAGACCCCAAAACCATACAATGGAAAAAAGATAGCATCTTCAACAAATGGTGCTGGTCTAACTGGATGCCTACATGTAGAAAAAATTAAAATAGATACATATTTATCACCCTGCACAAAACTAAATTTGAAGTGGATCAAAGACCTCAACATAAAACCAGATACACTCAAATTGTTAGAAGAAAAACTGGGTAAGAGCCTTGAACTCATTGGTGCAGGAGATAAATTCCAGAACAGAACACCAACAGCACAGGCTCTAAGAGCAACAATCAATAAATGGAACCTAATGAAATTGAAAAGCTTCTGTAAAGCAAAGGACACTGTCATCAGAGCAAAACGACAGCCTACAGACTGGGAAAGGATCTTCACCAACTCTATATCTGACAGAGAGCTAATATCTAGAATACATAAAGAACTAAAGAAGTTAAAAAAAATAACAAATCAAGTAATCCAATTAAAAATGGGGTACAGAGGTAAATAGAGAATTCTCAACAGAGGAATATTGAATGCCAGAGAAACACTTAAAGAAATACACTTGGAAAGGGGCAGGGAGGAGACCAGGGAGGGAGTGTGGGGTTGGGGAGGGAATGAGGGAGTGGGATTCAGCTGGTACACAGAGTTAACAAAATGTAACTAATAAGAAAAATAAAATTAAAAAAAAGAAATACACAACATCCTTAGTCATCAAGTAAATACAATTCAAAATGAGCCTTACATTTCACCTTACACCCATCAGAATGACTAAGATCAAAAACTCAAGTGACAACACATGGTGGAGAGGATGTGGAAAAAGGGGAACCCTTCTCCATTGCTGGTGGAAATGTAACTATGTACAACCCCTTTGGAAATCAATCTGGAGATTTAAAAAAAAAATAGGAATAGTGCTACTTCAAGATCAAGCTATACCACTCCTAAGTGTATATCCAAATTATGCTCAAGTGTATAACAAGAACATTTGCTCAGACAAGTTCATAGCAGCTTTATTGGTAATAGCCAAAATCTGAAAACAACCCAGATGACCCCCAAAAAGGAATGCATACAGAAATTGTGGTAAATTTACACAATGGAATACTATTAAAGCTATTAAACACAAGGAAATCATGATATTTTCAGGCAAATGGTGGGAACTAGAGAAGATCAACTTGTGTGATGTAAACAGAAGTGGAAAGACACACTGTAGTCATTCATAAGTGCTTATTAAACATATAATATAGGATAAACATACTAAAGTCTGTACACCTAAGGAAGCTAAGCAAGAATAAGGACCCTAGATAAGAGGATCAATCCTTACTCAGAAAGGTAATAGGCACTGACATCAGAAGAGGGAGAAAACAGGTAACAGGACAGGGGCCTTCCACAGAGGACCCCTGAAAGGCTCTACCCAGTAAGATATCAAAGCAGGTCCTGAGACTTATAGCCAAACTTTGGACAGAGTACAGGGAATCTTATGAAAGAATGGGAGATAGGAAGACCTGGAGGGGACTGGAGCTCCCCAAGGAGAGCAATAAAACAAAAAAATCAGGGTGCAGGGTCCTTTACTTAGACTGATACTCCAACAAAGGTCCGTGTATGGAGGTTACCTAGAACCCCTGCACAAAATGTAGTCCATGGAAGTTCATTGTCCAAGTGAGTTTCCTAGTAAGGGAAACAGAGGCTGTCTCTGACATGAACTCATTGGCTGGCTCTTAGACCAACTTCCCCGGATGGCAGGAGGCAGTCTTACCTGGTCACAGAGGAAGACAATGCAGGCAGCACCTGATGAGACCTGATAAGCTATGGTCAGATGTAAGGGGAGGAGGACCTTCCTTATCAGTGGACTTAGGGAGGGGCATGGAAGGAGAAGAGGGAGGAAAGATGAGATTGGGTGGGGATGAGGGAGGGGGCTACAGCTGAGATACAAAGTGAATAAATTGTTATAAATAAAAGATAAATATATTAAGCATGCGTTGAAAATTAAAGATATATTTATATGGTTTAGGCTGCTTTTACAAATATCAATGATTCAATTCTAAAAGTACTTCAATACAATTCTGTAATTATATGTTAGAATCATTAGGAAGATTTTAAACGAATATTAGATTGAAATACTAAGAGATACAATAAAGCATCAGATATATGGAAAAATAAAATCATTAGTCTAAAATTAGTCACATGTATCTCTCTGTAACACATAAGTAGTGCACTGTAAGACCCACTCTGAATCTTAGTGAGAGGCTACATTGATTTTATTTGTTGTTCAGGATCCTGCTTCTAAGGTTGATGCTGTTCCATGAATTTGCATGTAACTAAAGGTGGAAATATTTCTGGACTTGCATGCTGAAAAAACATCTAGTGTGTAATGGTATCTGATGAATAGACTTGTTCGTATTATCTGCGAACAAGTGGGGAAGCTTCATTACCTCCCTGGATGAGGCTGTGCCTTCTGGATAAGTAATTATTAATGGTTTAATTGTGAAATACTAAAAAGACAGATGTAGTTTTAGAATGTTTACTGTATTTGCCTGCAAGTACAGGCTCTAAGTCTCAATGTCTACTGCTTGCTGAGAAATGGGCATATGATTGGGAAGATCACAATGTGTCGAGACAAAGACTCAAATCAGTAACAGAAACCACCCAGAAAGATATGCATCTTGCTACAGAACAAATACTGACAGACTATATAATGCCTTCTTTTACTTCTTATGTAGTGTTTTATTGTAGTTTAATAATGTTAAATTGTGGCATATTTCTTTATATAGTAAAATTAATCCCCTGTGTTTCCCAATTCATACACATAATCATCTCATCAGTAAATATTTGATCATTGCACAGTGTACTATGCATTGACAGCTCATGGGACTATATCAATATGCAAAGCTTTTAATTCATGTATTTATTATTTATTTCATTTATTTTATTGCCCAATAAAGTATTCAGTGATCAAATAATGGAGCCATTTAGGACAAATGAAACTAATCTTTTATCATTGTTTTCTTTTTTATCTCACTGGTCTATTTTCCTTACCCTTATTCTTTCATGTCTGTTTAAATAAAATGTTTACAGTCTTATCTCAGAACTAAAACTATTTTTGAGCAGTCTCTTTAATATGTGCTTATTATGACTTTCAATT
The DNA here is from genome assembly GCF_907164565.1 of Psammomys obesus. Classification (NCBI taxonomy): domain Eukaryota; kingdom Metazoa; phylum Chordata; class Mammalia; order Rodentia; family Muridae; genus Psammomys; species Psammomys obesus. Next base: position 31,951,231 of record NW_026596079.1, on the reverse strand, counting down.
GTGCTTGCTCAAACTGTTTTTAATTTGATTCTGAACAGAATTTTTGGCAAGCTGTACCTTTAAGAATTTTTGCTCTGTTTTAATACATACACTACAGAATGCTTAGAAAAGTAAGCCAGAAATGACAGATTTCCCTAGCAGGGAACAGTCATCAGGGTTGTTTGAATGTTGGCTATAAGTGCAAAGCGTTCTGGTTGGTGACCACCTGAGAAGGTCTTCCCTACTGATGGAAGTCAATGAGTTTAGGACACATAGTGTGTGTTCTCCCTCTTGGACATTAGAGTGCAGGAGTACTAGATGTGTTATTGTCTTTTTAACCCCAGTGGGCTCAGGATGTAGAAATGCTTTAAAATTTCCAAGATGCTCCTTTTGAAAATGACATGTTTTAAAGCTTTCATTGCCACTGTCATTTAGGATCGCTTGTAAATTTCTTCAGTTTGAGTGAGATTGACACAAGACAGGTAACATTTACTTCTTATCAAGTTACTTTTTGGACTTATAATCACTCATTCAGAAATAAAAGTGTATTTTTGCCATTGTGTATTCACATTAGCTCAATAATATTCTGTCAAACACCTATTGCTCAGTGGACATGCATTGTGTGTTGAGAGACGATGTCATTAAAATGAATTACATTTATCAACTGTAGCTGTGACTACAGGGTGGTCCTATTCCCCTGTTATATCTAAACATGAATGATCATGTAAATGTTTTGAAGTTGTGTTTTTCAGAAATGGTCCCTAGACTAGCACTGTCAGTGTTGTCTGGAAACCTGTTGGAAATGGACAAGACCTTTTCAGGAAAATCCAAAGTAGGTGTTTTAACAAGGTCTCTGGGGGATTTGGTTGATGCAGGGACTTGAGACACATATTTTATAGGATGGCTGTTGCAGAGAGGGTTGGGAGAATCTGGAAGGAACTGAAGGCAAGATTGTTGAGCTCTAATAAGTATGAAATGAGAATGCAGCTATTAATTTCACATTGAAATGAGGGATATGACAGATACAATTCAATATGGAGCCATGAAAAACCTGGGTTTTATCTAACATCTAACAGAGGGCATCCAGATGTAAAGAAATGTTAACAGTTTAATAAAATTGGCTAAAAGCTACTGAAGCCATACTGTTTCACACCTGCAAACAAATAATTCAGTTGCGAGACAGGAGTACTTCAGAGAGGTCTATGTAATCCTAGGTGATAGAGTGAAGCCTGTAGGAAGTAAACAAACATAAAATAAAACAATGCCACTAACAATTGTTTACTTGTGTTTTGCTCATAACTAGTATTTTCAGCAGTGAAGGTAGACAGTTTCTGTGCACAACATCACAACACCTACTGTGCTTGTTACAACGCTTCCTGTATAGATGCTTTGATTTCTTTTCCTCATAGATGGTTTTGTTCCTGAATTTTTGTTGTTGTTGTTGGTAATTTGTGTCACTAAAAATATCACCCATACTCTTTCACAAATGACAAGTACGAAAGAGAGGACACTAGCTTATCAGGTCTCATCTAGGCTGGCTGATAAGATGGCTGATAAGGGTCAAAATGAAGGAGAGGAGGTCCTCCTCTATCAGGGGAGTAGGGAAAGGGCATAGGGGGAGAAGAGGGAGTGTGGGTGGGGCTGGGAAGAATGAGAGATGGGGCCACAGCCAGGATACAAAGTGAATAAATTGTAATAAATAAACAAATATTGTAATAAATATATTAAATTAAATTAAAAATAGAAGACAGTGTATCTGTTGACAAAAATTTTAATTTGGTTGAATGACTCTTTGAACACCTTGTGAAAGGCATTCTGCTTTTAACATATGTATTTATTTTTAGAGATCTGCTCAGAGAATAAATGTTAATGTCATTTTTTACTTCATTGCTTCTGATGGAAGACATTGATTATGAAAAGTGTTTCTTCACTCAGATTTTCAAAGTTTTATTTTTTAGCCATTTTATTCTTTTCAGTCAGTTCATTGTGCTTGGATTGACAGCATACCTATATAGACTTTACCGCTGTGAAAATCTCATTAACTATGTTACTGTTCATACCATTAACTTTGAATTTAGCCTATAAAGGTAAAATGAACTAAACTTTGGTTACATTCTTGATTATGTGTTTTATATAGAACTCTTCTCAACATCAAAGGCTCTCATGGTCATTAATAAATTCATTTCTTTAAGGATTAATTCTAAGAGCTTTCAGTTTCACTTGCTTATTATATTACATCATATTTATATTGAAAAATATCACTCTAAATTTGGCAGATGAATATACCACATGGACCATTAATAAATAAAATAATATTTTATGTATTTATGACTTTTTGAATAATGCAATTGATTTCTGTATGGACCAGCGACTTAGAAGTAACGACAGGTAAGATTTCTTTGGAAGGAATATGGAGTATACTGAATAGAGTGTTAAAAATAAGTAAGAGAGTTGGACGTAGGGGCAATGAAATAGCACAGAAAATCTGAAATAACACACATAGTTTCATTAAAAGTCAGTCAAGCTCATGCTGCCCTAAACACTTAGAGGACATCGTAAGTAGATTCTAATAAATTATCTGTACTTTCTTCCCCCAATAGTCTAGTACCCTTCCTCCAGACTTCCCATAATTATTTAAATAAGTTACATACATATCAATTGTGCATATGTTGTGTATGGGTTTAAAGGTGCTGTGGTGCTCTACTTGTCTAGTGTATAGGAGAGATCCTTCTGGATTTGAACCCTGGAATGGATAAATCAATACACAGATAGATACAATAAAAATACAAGTAAATAAATAGAAAAGATAAAAATACAGTGAATCTAAAATGGGAAAAGAGAAAAAAATAAGTAAAAGAAACAAACAAAACAAAATAAAATCTAGTTGAAGTATGTTTTTATTTGCTAGTTTTAAATTTCCAGGAAAAAATGTCTAGGATTTTCAAATTATTCTTTACTAAAAATCTGAAAAAATTAACTTGAAAAAAGTAGCATGGTATGTACTCTCTTATAAGTAGATATTAGCCATAAGGTACAAGATAGTCATGAAACAAATCACAGACCAAAATAAGCCACGGAGTGCCCAAGTGAAGATGTTTGAATCTCACTCAGAACAAGAATACAATAGGCACTAGATGTAGATGGAGGGAGGGAGCTGGGTAGGAGAGGTAGATGGAGGGAGGGAGCTGGGTAGGAGAGGTGGTGGGCAGGGAAACAGGAGTGGGAATCAAGTAGGCAGAGAATGGGGGAGGGGCATAAGGGGAAGGACTGGGTGAGAGGATGGAAACTGGTGATGAGGGCATCTCTGGGACAGGGGAGGACCCTGGGAGTCTATGGGGATAAACCTAAAGGAGACTGCAAGCATTCAGTGTTAGGGAGCATGAAGTCGACACCTCCGATAGCCAGATGAGACAGCCAGCAGAAGGAAGAGGACACCAAACCATCCATTACTCCTTTGACTCAAAGTGTGTCTTGCCTACAAAGATGCAACATAGATTGAGGTAATAGCAAACCAATGACTGGTACAACTTGAGACCCACCCCATGGGAAACACTATTATTAATGATACTCTGCTATGCTTGTAGGCAGGGGCCTAGCATAACTGTCTTCTGAGAAATTTCATTCAGCACCTGATGGAAACAGATGCAGGGACCTATAGCCAAACAGCAGACTGAGCTGGGGGAGTTTTGTGGAAGATTGGGAGGAAGGACTGAGGGAGAATGAGAAGTTTGAATACAACAAGAAGCTCTACGGAGGAAATAAACTGGGTCCATGGGGTTCACAGAGACTGAACCACCAACCATAGAGTATGTATAGGCTGGAACTAAAACTACTCATACACATAATTAGCACATGTGACTATAGGGGCTGTCTCTGACTAAGTTGCCTTCCTTTGAAAACCTTTCCCCTATCTGGGATGCCATGTCTGGCCTCAGTGGAAGAGGATAAGCTTATTCTTGCTGTGACTTGAGGTGCCAGGATGGGTTGGTATACTTTGAGGGGGTGATGCCTTCTCCTCTCTGAAAAGAAGAGAGAATGTAGTAATGGGGGCTTGAGGGTGAGACTGGGAGGAAAGAAGGGGGGTTGGAATCAGGAGGTAAAGTTATTAAATAAAAAAAGAAGGTAACACTTTATTTTTTCAAGTGTCATTTAGTTAGCTGTGTAGTCTCTGCTATGTCACAACTACTATGTTCTATGCCCTAATAGATGCCTTTGTGCATCTACCATGTGCAAAGTACACTGGCACTTATGGAGGAAACTCTACATAAAGAGGAAGGAAAACAATGCCTATAGTTTTAAGTAGCCAGATGCTATGAAGTTACTCATTTAATTTCAACAAAGAGCTATGACATGGGAGTGATCATTAGCTCATGTAGAAGACTGAAGGGCTGAGAGTCAGTGATAAGTGACATTTCCTTTGTGGTACAATGCTGTGGAGGAAGAAAGGGTGACTTCTTAAACTGTATGTATAGCTTCATATAGTTTCATTTATACATGTATAGCATAACACATAACATCCTTTTACATAACCTGATTTTCATAGGCAACTATGTTTTATGTACCTTGTTGCTCTAGAATTACTTTGAGACAAAACAAACCTGAATGTTTACTATAACCTTCCACAATCTTGTAGTCTTAGGACATAAAGAATATATAATATTAAGGATGCATAAAATATAAAAATTATAAAGTAAAATCAATTCTAGTGAATTTAAAGAAAGGTGGTAGAGGTGGAAACATTTGATCTCTGTCTGGGAAAGTACACAGGCATTGATGAGAAGGAAAAAGATGTAATGAAAAGAATTGCAGAGCATGAAGATGTATCTGAAAGCTTAACTTTGCCTCATCCAAAAAAAGTCTATAGGGATATATGTTCTTCTTAGGTTAAAAGACATACAATTTTGAATGAGAAATGCTTAAGGTAATTGTCAGTGCCTTAGCAAGAGATTTTAATATTATATCTATTTCACAGATTATGAAATCAGCACATACAAAATTACAATTCAAATTATTAGAGCTAATTTAGTTAACCAAGAAAACTAAATGTAAATCTGATAGGCTTATGCCTCTTGAAAGCCATACTCAGCTATGAAAAATTAAGTTTATTAATGACTGATGGCTGTGACTGCAAATATAGGAATACCAGGGTAAATGATATTGAGCCAATAAGTAATAAAGCTTCAGATGAGACACATCATGCTCTGATAAAAAAAAAAAAAAACACTTTCTTTGTTTGACTCAACTAGGAAATTAAGAAACCTTTAGTAGTACAGAAGATTATTGTATTGTCACAACCATAATATTATATCAGATCATTTAGGGATATTCAAACCATGTTAAAAACTAAAGGAAAATTAGATAGCATATGTGTTTAACAGAACAGTAAAAGCAAAATTTGGTAGGACAACATATAGCAGAAATGACAGCTGGATGGATAATCTCAATGTTTTATCTGGGGTGAAAAATGGAGTTAGATCCTTAGCCAACAGGGAAATGCAAATAAAAACTACTTTGAGATTTCATCTTACACTTGTCATAATGGCCAAGGTCAACAACACAAATGACAGCTTATGTTGCAGAGAATGTGGAGCCAGGGGAACCCTCCTCCACTAATAGTGGGAGTGCAAATTCCTACAGCCACTAGGGAAAGCAATATGGTGATACCTTTTAAAATTGGGAATTGATCTACCTCAAGATTCAGCTGTACCACTGTTAGTCATATACCCAAATGACACCCCATTCTACCAACAGGACACTAGCTTAACTATACTCATAGCAGCTTTATTCATAATAGGCAGAAACTGAAAATAACCTAGGTGTCCCTCAAGTGAAAAATGGATAAAGAAAATGTGGTATATTAACACAATGGAATATTACTCAGCTGTTCGAAGAAAATGGCATCATTAAATTTGCCGACAAATGATGGAAACAAGAAAAAAAAATCATCCTGAGTGAGGCAACCCAAACCTCAAAAGACAGACAATATGTGTACACACGTGCAAGGGGATAGTACCTGTTAAGTAAAGAATAACTAAGCCATGGTCCACAGACTCAGAGAAATTAGACCATGAGGAGAGACCTTGGGGGATGCATGGACATCCCTGGTAAAGAACAATACAATAGATTTTGTGGGTGGTCTGCAGTCTTGGTAGGAATCAGAACTGGAGGAATCAGGTACAGCAGAGAGGGACAGAGAGAGAGAGAGAGTACTGGAAAGGATGACTGGAATAGGGGAACATTTAAGAGTTGATATGGAAACCCAATGGATTAGAAACTTCTTAGATCCTAGTGAGGACTCCTAGGAATGGAGTACATGGAGTCTGAACCAGCCATCTTCTATTACCAGGCTAGGCTCCCAGTGGTGTGACTGCCATACCAACCCACTCACAAAATCTATGACCCACAACCTTCAAGATGCACTGGAGCAATGGTGGCTCAGAGCTTGTGGGAGTGGCCAAGCAATGACTGGTCTAAACTGAGGCCCATACCAAGAGAGGAGTCTTATTCCTGACACTGCTTAAATGGCTCAGGAAGCTGCTGGATGATTCAGGGATCTAGAGTAGAACCAAACATTACAGGCAAATAACAACAACAATGATAATATCAATGAGATGATGGCTAATGATATTCTGGTATGCTGATAGGATTGGTTCGTAGCTTAATAGTTATTATGCATACTCTTACTGCATCTTGTTATGCCAAGTTTGGTTGATACCACTGAGAGTCCTGCCCTTTTCTGAAGAGAAATGGAGGATAAGTGGATATGAGGGAGAAAGGAGGTGTAGGGGAGGATTGGGAGGAAGAATGCATTGTATGAGAGAAGAATAAATAACCAAAATTAGAATAAGTTTAAAAAGAAAAAAAAGAATAGTGTTAGGTCTCCAAGTCTTCAAGATTTTGCTTAATGCAGTACTAGAGGCAGGATGTGTCTGGAATAAACCTTATATTTGGCATTATTTCTTTGTTGGCTCTGCTCATCAAGTGAAAGGAAAAGAAGCAAGGCAACAATATGACTATGTGAATAAACAATGATCAATTTACTCAGATCCAGCAAGTGCTGGAAAATTGATTGCTTCAGTCCTGGTGTTCTATGACTCAGCTGTACCATTACTATGGCTGTTTTTTAAATTGGCCAAAAATATTTTTTTTCTTTTTTTTTTAATTTTTTTATTAATTACACTTTATTCATTTTGTATCCCCCATAAGCCCCTCCCTCCTCCCCTCCCGGTCCCACCCTTCCTCCCCTTTCTGCATGCATGCCACTCCCCAAGTCCACTGATAGGGGAGGTTCTCTTCTTTTTTCTGATCTTAGTCTATCAGTTCTCATCAAAAGTGGCTGCATTGTCTCTACTGTGGCCTGATAAGGCTGCTCCCCCCTCAGGGGGAAGTGATCAACGTGCAGGCCAATCAGATTATGTCAGAGGCAATCCCTCTTCCCATTACTATGTAACCCACTTGGACACTGAACTGCCATGGGCTACACCTGTGCAGGGGTTCCAGGTCATCTCCACGAATAGTCCTTGGTTGGAGTATGGGTCTCAAATTATCTTATTCTGTTGCTCTCCTTGTGGAGTTCCCATCCCCTCCAGCTCTTACTATTTCCCACTTCTTACATAAAATTCCATTCACTCTGCCCATCAGTTGGCCATCAGGCTCAGCATCTGCTTTAACGGTCTATACTACAGAAGCTTTCAGAGGCCCTCTGTGGCAGGTTTCAAGGTTGTTTCCCGTTTTCTTCTGGCTTTCAGGGGCCTTTGTAGCAGGTTCCGAGGTTGTTTCCTATTTTCGTTTTCTTCTGATGTCCATCCTCTTTGCCTTTCAGGATGGGGATTGAACATTTTAGTTAGGGTCCTCTCTTTTGCTTAGTTTGTTTAGATGTACAGCTTTTAGTGGGTTTATTCTATATTGTATGTTTATATGAGTGAGTATATACCATGCGTGTCTTTTTGCTTATGGGACAACTCACTCAGGATGATCCTTTCCAGGTCCCACCATTTACCTGCAAATTTCATGATTTCCTTATTTTTCATTGCTGAGTAATACTCCATTGTATAGATGTACCACAGTTTCTGCATCCATTCTTCAGTTGAGGGGCATCTGGGTTGTTTCCAGCTTCTGGCTATTACAAATAAAGCTGCTACAAACATGGTTGAGCAAATGTCCTTTTTGTGTACTTGAGCCTCTTTTGGGTATATGCCTAGGAGTGGTATGGCTGGATCTTGAGGAAGCGCTATTCCTAGTTGTCTGGGAAAGCGCCAGATTGATTTCCAGAGTGGTTGTACCAGTTTACATTCCCACCAGCAATGGAGGAGGGTTCCCCTTTCTCCACAACCTCTCCAACATGTGTTGTCCCTTGAGTTTTTCATCTTGGCCATTCTGATGGGTGTAAGGTGAAATCTCAGGGTTGTTTTGATTTGCATTTCCCTAATGGCTAATGAGGTTGAGCATTTCTTTAAGTGCTTCTCTGCCGTTCAATATTCCTCTACAGAGAATTCTCTCTTTAGCTCTGTTCCCCATTTTTAAAGTGGATTACTTGGTTTATTGCTTTTCAGCTTGTTTAGTTCTTTATATATATTGGATATGAGTCCTCTGTCAGATAAAGGGTTGGTGATGATTCTTTCCCAATCTGTAGGCAGTCGCTTTGTTTTGATGACGGTGTCCTTTGTTTTTCCCTAAGTCTAAGCATCTTTCCCTCACTTCCAGTGTCTTTAAGTTTTATTCCCTTGAATTTTGTTCTCTGATTAAAGGTTACCTTAGAAATCTTCCCTCTTCAGGCTCTTTGACACCCCCCCCTCCAGGGGAGGAGCAGTCCTGTTAGGCCACAGAGGAGGACTTTGCAGCCAGCCCTGAAGATACCTGATACAACAGGGTCAAATGAAAGGGGAGGACCTATCAGTGGATGTGGAAAGGGGCAGGGAGGAGACCAGGGAGGGAATGTGGGGTTGGGGAGGGAATGAGGAAGCGGGATACAGCTGGGACACAGAATTAACAAAATGTAACTAAAAAAATAAAATAAAATTTAAAAAAAAGAAATCTTTCCTCTTATTACTTACTTGAAGTATGTACGGTTCTGCTCAATTCATACCACTATTAGTATTATTTTTGCCAAAGTACTAAATAGTATCTATCAGTAATTATGAATTTATTGCCTTTGTAAAAATCTTTGAATTCAAAAAGTGACTGTAGCATAGTACATATTCATTAAATTGTTACTAAATGAATATATTTTTGAATCAATGACTAGGCAGCTATTTATTGTGAAATTATTGCATGAGTATATTTTAATTAGCATGTAATAAGGACATAGAGGGCAGCTTATTAAAAATACAAGACTTTCAGAAACATGACAGAGGAGTAACTCTACCCAAGTTTCCAAACAAAATTTTTAAAATACAGAAAAAATAAATCACAGTTCTTTTTATCATAAACCCAGGAAGTTATTTAAATAAAGCAGGTAGATGAGATAAAGCTGAAAGGAAACCCCTAAAGCAACTTGTTATAGCATTATAATTCAGAAAGATTTAAAAAAAAAAACAACTTTTATGTAAGAAAATTAAATGCAACAGGAAAACTTGGAAAACTAACAGGTATAAGTGACATAACTGAATTGAGTATGGGTGAAGGCACAGATTAAAAAAAATAAAGCAAATTCAGCCTAGATAAAGTTAGCAATGCTGCTGGGCATGGTGGCCCACACCTTTAATTCCAGCACTCAGGGAGGCAGAGGCAGGCAGATCTCTGTGAGTTCAAGACCAACCTGGTATACAAAGTGATTCGATGACAGCAAACACAATACAGAAAAACCCTGTCTTGAAAAATAAAAACAAAAAACAAAAAATAAAATGCTAGGAAAAGCAACAAATCAAGTAATCCAATTAAAAAATGAGGTACAGAGCTAAACAGAAAATTCTCAGTAGAGGAATATCTAATGGCAGAGAAACACTTAAAGAAAGACCTCCTGTATCAGTGGACTTGGAAAGTGGCAGGGAGGAGATGAGGGAAGGAAGGTGTGATTGCGAGGAGCTGAGGGAGGGAGCTACAGCTGGGATACAAATTAAATAAACTGTGATTATTATAAAAATTATTAAAAAATAGAAAAAAGAGAAATGTTTAACATCCTTAATCATCGAGGAAATGCAAATCAAAATGACCCTGAGATTTCCCCTTACACCCATTAGAATGGCTAAGATCAAAAACTGAAATGACAACATATACTGGAGAGGATGTGGAGAAAGGGGAACGCTTCTTCTTTGCTGGTGGGAATGTAAACTTGAATAACCACTTTGGAAATCAATCTGGTGCTTTCTCAGACAATTAGGAATAGTGCTGAATCAAGATCCACCTATATCACTTCTAGGCATATATCCAAAATATGTTCCAGTATACAACAGGGACATTTGCCCAACCATGCTCATAGCAGCTTTATTGGTAATAGCCAGCATGTGGAAACAACTTAGATGTCCCTCAATGGAGTAACAGATACACAAATATACAAGGGAATACTACTCAGCAATTAAAAACAAGGAAATCATGAAATTTGCAGGCAAACGGTGGGAAGTAGAAAAGATCACCCTGAGTGAGGTACCCCAGAAGCAGAAAGACACACATGGTATATAATCACTAATGAATGGATATTAGAAATATAATATAGGATAAACATTCTAAAATCTGTATACCTAAGTAAGTTAAGCAAGAAGGAGGACCCTTGGTAAGATGTTCAATCCTCATTCAGAAAGGCAAACTGGACGGACATAGGAAGAGGAAGAAAACAGGGAACAGAACAGGAGCTTACCACAGAGGGCCTCTGAAAGACTCTACCCAGCAAGGTAACTGGTACAACCACTCTGGAAATCAATCTGGCGCTTTCTCAGACAACTAGGAATAGCGCTTCCTCAAGATCCAGCCATACCACTCCTAGGCATATACCCAAAAGAGGCGCAAGCACACAAAAAGGACATTTGCTCAACCATGTTTGTAGAAGCTTTATTTGTAATAGCCAGAAGCTGGAAACAACCCAGATGCCCCTCAACTGAAGAATGGATCCAGAAACTGTGGTACATCTATACAATGGAGTATTACTCAGCAATGAAAAATAAGGAAATCATGAAATTTGCAGGTAAATGGTGGGACCTGGAAAGGATCATCCTGAGTGAGTTGTCCCATAAGCAAAAAGACATGCATGGTATATACTCACTCATATAAACATACAACATAGAATAAACCCACTAAAATCTGTACATCTAAACAAACTAAGCGAAACAGAGGACCCCAACTAAAATGTTCAATCCCCATCCTGAAAGGCAAAGAGAATGGACATCAGAAGAAAAAGAAAATAGGAAACAACCTCAGAACCTGCTACAGAGGGCCTCTGAAAGCCAGAAGAAAACGGGAAACAACCTTGAAACCTGCCACAGAGGGCCTCTGAAAGCCTCTGCAGTATAGACTGTCAAAGCAGATGCTGAGCCTGATGGCCAACTGATGCGCAGAGTGAATGGAATTTTATGTAAGAAGTGGGAAATAGTAAGAGCTGGAGGGGACGGGAACTCCACAAGCAGAGCAACAGAACAAGATAATTTGAACACAGGGAACTTCCCAGAGACTCATACTCCAACCAAGGACTATTCACTATTCGTGGAGATAACCTAGAACTCCTGCACAGATGTAGCCCATGGCAGTTCAGTGTCCAAGTGGGTTACATAGTAATGGGAAGAGGGACTGCCTCTGATATAATCTGATTGGCCTGCTCATTGATCACCTCCCCCTGAGGGGGGAGCAGGCTTACCAGGCCATGGTAGAGGACAATGCAACCAATTTTGCTGAGAACTGATAGACTAAGATCAGAAAGGAGAGGAGAACCTCCCCTATCAGTGGAATTGGGGAGTGGCATGCATGCAGAAAGAAGAGGGAGGGTGGGATCAGGAGGGGAGGAGGGAGGGGCTTTTGGGGGGATAAAAAATGAATAAAGTGCAATTAATAAAAAATTTAAAAAGAAAAGCAGAGGCTAAGACTCATGGCCAAACACTGGACAGAGTACAGGGAAACTTATGAAAAAAGGGGGAGATAGAAAGTCTTGGAGGGAAGGAAATTGAGGCAGTCATTCACAGTCTCCCCTCCAAAAAAAGCCCTGGGCCAGATGGTTTCAGCGCAGGATTCTACCAGACCTTCAAAGAAGTGCTCACACCAATTCTCCTCAAACTATTCCACAAAATAGAAACAGAAGGTACATTACCAAACTCATTCTATGAAGCAACAGTCACCCTGATACCTAAACCACACAAAGACCCAACAAAAAAACAGAACTTCAGACCTATCTCTCTTATGAACATTGACGTAAAAATACTAAATAAAATACTTGCAACCCGAATCCAAGAACACATCAAAGATATCATCCACCACGACCAAGTAGGCTTCATCCCAGGCATGCAAGGGTGGTTCAACATACGGAAATCCATCAATGTAATCCACCACATAAACAAACTGAAGTAGAAAAACCACATGATCATCTCCTTAGATGCTGAAAAAGCATTTGACAAAGTCCAACACCCATTCATGTTTAAAGTCTTGGAGAGATCAGGAATACAAGGCACATATCTAAAAATAGTAAAGGCAATATACAGCAAGCCTATAGCCAACATCAAACTCAATGGAGAGAAACTTAAATCAATCCCACTGAAATCAGGGACAAGACAAGGCTGCCCACTCTCTCCCTACCTCTTCAACATAGTACTTGAAGTCCTAGCCAGAGCAATTATTAACTGTATTAATAGACAACTATTAACTGTATCAAGGGGATACAAATCAGAAAGGAAGAGGTCAAAGTGTCACTATTCGCAGATGATATGATAGCATATATGAGCGACCCCAAAGATTCAACCAGAGAACTCCTCCAGCTGATAAACACCTTCAGCAAAGTGGCAGGATACAAAATCAACTCAAAAAAATCAGAAGCCCTCCTGTATACTAAAGACAAAAGGGCCGAGAAAGAAATTAGGGAAACAACACCCTTCACAATAGCCACTAACCACATAAAGTACCTTGGGGTGACACTAACCAAGCAAGTGAAAGACCTGTTTGAGAAAAACTTCAAGTCTCTGAAGAAAGAAATTGAAGAAGATCTCAGAAGATGGAAAGATCTCCCATGCTCATGGATTGGTAGGATTAACATTGTGAAAATGGCCATCCTGCCAAAAGCAATCTACAGATTCAATGCAATTCCCATCAAAATACCAACTCAATTCTTTACAGACCTTGAAAAAAAGATTCTCAGCTTCATATGGAGAAACAAAAAAACCAAGAATCTCCAAAACAATCCTGTACAACAACAGATCATCTGGAGGTATCTCTATCCCCATCTCAAGTTGTACTACAGAGCAATACTAATAAAAACTGCATGGTATTGGCATAAAAACAGAAAGGAGAATCAATGGAACCACATAAAAGACCCAGAAATAAACCCACACACCTATGAATACTCGATATTTGACAAAGAAGCCAAAACCATTCAATGGAAAAAAGACAGCATCTTCAACAAATGGTGCTGGTCCAACTGGATGTCCACATGCAGAAAAATGAAAATAGATCTGTATTTATCACCCTGCACAAAACTAAAGTCCAAGTGGATCAAAGACCTCAACATAAAACCAGATACTCTAAATCTGTTAGAAGAAAAAGTGGGGAACAGCCTAGAACTCATTGGCACAGGAGACAACTTCCTGAACAAAACACCAACAGCACAAGCTCTAAGAACAACAATCAATAAATGAAACTGAAAAGCTTCTGTAAAGCAAAGGACACTGTCATCAAAACAAAACGCCTGCATACAGATTGGGAAAGAATCTTCACTAATCTGACAGAGGACTAATATCGAGTATATACAAAGAACTAAAGAAGCTGAAAAGCAGCAAACCAAGTAATCCAATTAAAAAATGGGGAACAGAGCTAAACAGAGAATTCTGGACAGAGGAATATCGAATGGCAGAGAAACACTTAAAGAAATGCTCATCCTCATTAGCCATCAGGGAAATGCAAATCAAAACAACCCTGAGATATCACCTTACACCCATCAGAATGACCAAGATGAAAAACTCAAGGGACAACACATGCTGGAGAGGTTGTGGAGAAAGGGGAACCCTCCTCCACTGCTGGTGGGAATGTAAACTGATACAACCCCTCTGGAAATCTATCTGGCGTTTTCTAAGACAAATAGGAATAGTGCTACCTCAAGACCCAACTATACCACTGCTAGGTATATAAGCAAAGTTTGCTCAAATACACAAAAGGAATATTTGCTCAACCATGTTTATAGCAGCATTATTTGTAATAGCCAGAACCTGGAAACAACCCAGATGTCCATCAACGGAGAAATGGGTACAGAAATTGTGGTATTTTTACACAATGGAATACTACTCAGCAATCAAAAAGGAGGAAATCATGAAATTTGCAGGCAAATGGTGGGATCTAGAAAAGATCATCCTGAGTGAAATATCCCAGAAGGAGAAAGACAAACACTATATATACTCACTTATATAGACCTATAAGATATGATAAACATAATGAAATCTATACACCTAAAAAAGATAATCAAGAGAGAGAACATGGGGTAAGATTATCAATCCTCGTGTTGAAAGACAGATGGGATGTGCATTGAATGTATGAGAAGAGTCTACTGAGCGCATTTGAAAGACTCTAACTAGCAGTGTTTTCAAAGCAAAGACTCATGACCAAACCTTTGGCAGAGTACAGGGAATCATAAGAAAGAAGGGGAGTTAGACTGATGAGGAAAGGATAGGAGCTCCACAAGGACCAAATATATCTGGGCACAGGGTCTTTTCTGAGACTGACATGCAACCAAGGACCATGTATAAATGTAACCTAGAACCTCTGCTCAGATGTAGCCTGCCGTAGCTCAGTAACCAATTGGCTTCCCATAGTGAGGGGAACAAGGACTTTTTCTAACAGGAACTCAATGACTGGCTCTTTGGCCTCCCCACCCCCCAGGGGAGGAGCAGTCCTGTTAGGCCACAGAGGAGAGCTTTGCAGCCAGTCCTGAAGATACCTGATAAAAGAGGATTGGATGAATGGGGAGGAGGTCCCCGCTATGAGTGGACCTTGCAAGGGGCAAGGTGGAGATGAGGGAGGGAGGGAGGTACTGGGAGAGAATGAGGGATCGGGACACGGCTGGGATACAGAGTTAATAAAATGTAACTGATAAGAAAAAAATAAAATTCAAAAAAGAAAAAAAGAAGAAATAACAACAACAAAAAAGAAAGTCTTGGAGGGGACAGGAGCTTCACAAAGAGAGCAAAAGAACCAAGAAATCTGGGCTCAGGGGTCTTTTCTGAGACTGATACTCCAACCAAGGACCATGCATAGCGATAACCTTGAACCCCTGCACATACATAGCCATGGCATCTCATTCTCCAAGTGGATATCTTAGTAAGGAGACCGTGGACTGTCTATTATATGAACTCAGTGGCTGGTTCTTTGATCACCTTCTCCTTAGGGGGGAGCAGCCTTACCAGGCAACAGAGGAAGACAATGCAGCCAGTCCTGATAAGACCTGATATGCTAACATCACAGGGAAGGGGAGAAGTCCCTACCAGTGGACTTTGAGTGGGGCACGGGAGGAGATGAGGGATGGAGAGTGTGATTGGGTGGGATTGAGGGAGGGGGCTATAGCTGGAATACAAAGTGAATAAATTCTAACCAATAAAAAATTAATTAATTTTAAGGACAAACATACTAAAATCTGCACACCTAAAAAAGATAAACAAGAAAGAGGACCCGGGGTAAGATGATCAATCCTCACTTAGAAAGACAAATAGGATGGACATGGAAGTAGGAGAAAACAAGTAACAGGACAGGAGCCTACCACAGAGGGCCTCTGAAAGACTCTACCTAGCAGTGTATCAAAGCAGAAGCTGAGACTCATAACCAAACCTTTGGTAGAGTGCAGTGAATCATATGAAAAAAGGGGGAGTTAGTATGACCTGGAGAGGACAGGAGATCCACAAGGACCAAATATATCTGGGCATAGGTTTTTTTTGGAGACTGTTTCTCCAACGAAGGACCTTGCATGGATATAACCTAGAACCCCTGCTCAGATGTAGCCCATGGCAGCTCAGTATCCAAGTGGGTTACCTAGTAAGGAAACAGGGACTGTCTCTGACATGAACTCAATAGCTGGCTCTTTCACCTCTCCTGTCTCCCTTGGGAGGAATAGCCTTGCTAGGCCACAGAGGAGGACATTACAGCCAGTCCTGAAGATACATGATAAGCTAGGGTCAGATGGAAGGGAAAGAGGTCCTTCCCTATCAGTGTACTTGGAAAGGGGCAGGAAAGAGATGAGGGAGGGAGGGTGGGGTTGGGAGGGAATAGGGAGGGGGCTGCATCTAGGATACAAAGTAAATAAACTGTAACTAATATAAAAATAAAAATTTAATTAAAAAATGCTAGGAATGTTGTTATATATTTATAATAAAGTAATTATAAAAAACAAAAGCACTCTGTCTATTCACCTGTTTAATTCTGAATTGAATATGGCACATAGAAAATATGCCCTGCATATATGTTATTCATTTAACTAATATATTGATTATTAATGTTTAACAATACATGTATTGATTATCAGTATTTGCTAGGCAATAGTGTTCTGAGTACTGAGGACATGAGAAGGGACACATTTTTAGAATGCATGTTTGAAACAGAGTTCAGTTGCTACATACCTCTATGCTCTTTTTAAATGAAATTACTGGCATTATGAATTTAACAAGAGTAAATGTGAAAACAGTACATGAAAGTAGTATTAAAGAGAATCTTGTCTTAAGTGTTTAAGTAAGTGGGATTTTGTTAAGTTTGTTTTTAGAGAACGAATGAAAGCGCCTCATTTTGCACTTTGTAAACAAAGCCAAGAAATATATCTAAAAGTAATATAGAACTTCAGTCTATGCAATTTCAAGTTAACTACTTCCTATATCTCTTCATAAAGCACTGACTCTCCATTTTTGCTTGTGGTAAGCAGCATCAGCAGGGCCATCAACAGGGACAGTTTGGTCTTCCTTCATTAAAGATGGATGAGCTCGTTTTAGATTTTAGATTGTTTTTTAAAAATGAATTACCTTTCTATAGCACACTCCAGAAGAATAGGATTGTGGCAAGCGGATTGCTGGTTGCACATTTTTTGGAGAAGGAGGTGTTAAAGTTTGTGAACTTGGAGTTGGAGACATTCTGAATGATTTATAAGACCTGTAGGGAAACTGTGCTTGTTTTATATATTGAGCAAGGTGAATCAGTCTCAAAAAACTGAATGGTCAGAGAAGGCTAGCACAAACAGCAGAGAAGGAGTAAGAAGGGCTTAGGTAGGGAACCGGTGACTCACAAAGTACACTATTAAGCTTCAACAGATGTGAACATGAGTGAAAAGTTGTGCATGCAGCTGGAGTAAAAGGATTATTAAGCTGGAGGTTGTGGTATGTTAAATAAATCTACTTTTCTTTTTAGGAAGATGAGAAATGGACCAGTCAGAACTAGAGATGACTAAAATAAAGGATGCTTTCCAAAGAAATGCAGATTTGTGTGGAAGAAAAATTCTCTAGGGAAGGTCTTTGAAAGAAAATGACTTTGCTGAATATTAGACATATTAAAACCAATGGATAGCAACTTTACATTTTGTCCTGAATTCTAAATCATCGAAGCAAAAAAATTACTAGAGAGATAAATTTATATTTGGGTCAATAAGTAGTGATGGGACAGTGCTGGGTGGTGTCTGATAGATATGAAGGCTTATAGAGATTACTAGAAAAATATTCTCTTCTTTTGTTACTGAAAAAAATTTAAACAATTGATTCTTATCACAGTTTTTTCCTAGCTTATCAAAGATTCTCCCCATAGCTCCATGTTCTTTCTTTCTCTCTTTCTTTAAAACAGGAAAATAATAATAATAATAATTTAAAAAGAAAACACAAACTCAAGAAACACACAAATAACCCCCTCCCAAAATAAGTAAAAGAGCCAAATCAAAACAACCTCCCCCCCCCACAAAAAAAAACAATAGAAATCAATTCCATAAAACTACAAAACTGGAAAAAGAAATATACAATCAAAAGACCAGTTGGGGGGAAAATGCCCAAGCAAAATAATATGAGAGTTAATGTCTGTAAAGTACTATTTAATTTACTTTGTGTGGTCATCTGCTGTGCAGAGGGCCTATCCTTAAGTGACATTAATATACCCTATCAGACTCCACTAGAGAACTAGTTTTTCCCTTGCAAGTGGTATTGGGAAGATATCCTTTTTCCATGTAACTCTCTCAGTGTTGAAAGAGAGAGTTGAACCTGGTGAACAAGTAAAGACCTTGTGAGTGTTTCCAACCTCTATAAGTTGATGTGAGTGTAAGTCCTGTTGTGTATGGATAACGCTGTTTCTGTGGTACCATCTAATCCTTGCTCATGCACTCTTTCTGGCTCTGATTTCACAGAATGCCTTAAGTTCTTAGAATAGGTATTCCATGAAGACATCTTTTTTATAACTGAATGAATAAACATCTGAATTTTTAATAAATAACTGAATTTCTTAAACATCCATGTGGCAGATGATGAGCAGGCTGAGTTTTATAATTAAAAGATATTTTCTTCTCAAATTAGATTGGTTATACCTATATGCATTTGAGAAATTGTGTAAATGAGACATCTTGGATTACTTTTGAATGAATGAGAGATCTTGGAGTACTACAAAGAATATCAGATATAATATGCATGTTCATTGGAGCAGAAATGTAGGAAAGAGGAAATAATATCTGATTTCTGATGAAGAAAATTCAACTCCGAAAGAATTAGATATTTCAAGATAAAACCAGACACACTGAAATTGATAAAAGAGTAAATGGTGTCTATTCTGTTTGCCAATCTGAATGAGATTTAAGCATCTTCCCTAGGGTTCTCATTGTTGTTTAGCTTCTTTAGGTCTGTAGCTTTTACTATGGCTATCCTATATTATACAGCTAATATCTGCCTATAAGTGAGTATATACCATATGCGTATTTTTGGTTCTGGGTTACCTTACTCAGGATGATCTTTCCTAGCTCCATTCATGATTTCCATGTTTTTAATTGCTGAGTATTATTCCATTGTGTAAATGTACCACAAATTCTTCAGTTGAGAGACATCTATATTGTTTCCAGATTCTGTAATATATATTATACAATATATATTACAATATAATATATATTATATATTATATAAAGTACTCAAGAAATTACACACTAACAAACCAAATAATCCAATTAAAAATGAGACCTGATAGACTAGTATCAGAAGGAAGGAGGGCAGGAACTCCTTTATCATGGACTTGAAGAGGGACATGGGTGGAGAACGGGGAAGAAAGGTGGAACTGGGAGGGAAGGAGGAAGGGAGCTACAGAGGGATACAAAGTGAATAAACTGTAGTTAATAATAAAAATTAAAAATTAAAAAACAAAACAAATGAACAAAAAAGAAAGTCTGAGAGAAGGAAGCCCATTGGCTGCTCAGTTTCCAAGTGGGATTCCTAGTAAGCGGTACAGGGGCTGTCTCTGACATGAACTCAGTGGCTGACTCTTTGATCACCTTCCCCTGGGGGGTGCAGCCCTGCCAGGCCACACAGAAAGACGATGCAGCCAGTTCTGATGAAACCTAATAGGCTAGAGTCAAATGGAAGGGGAGGAGTAGCATCCCTATCAGGTAAAGGGCATAGGGGGAAAAAAGGAAGGGTGGGTGGGACTTGGAGGAGATGAGGGAGGGGGCTTCAGTGGGGAAACAAAGTAAATAAATTATAATAAATAAATACATAAATAAAATTAAATTTAAAAAATACCACACAGAGTTAAACAGAGAATTCTCAACAGAGGAATATTGAATGGCAGAGAAACACTTGAAATTATATATTATATATAATTATATTATATATTATATAAATATATAATATATATGAAGAAAATCATATATAATAGTATATATATTAGTAGTATATATATATATATATACTACTAGTATATATATACTAGTACTAGTATATATATATATAATACTAGTATATATATACTACTAATATATATATATAGTATATATAATTCTTATATAAACTATACTATAACATACCATAACATCATAATATAACATGACATAACAACATAACATAATATTATACTCTATATAATATTTTATAATATGTATTATATGTAACATAATATATATATTACATATATTATATATTTTGGATATTATCCTCTATCAGAAGGAGGATTGGTGAAGATCTTTTCCCCATCTGCAGGCTGTCATTTTGCTCTGTTGACAGTATCCTTTGCTTTATAGAAGATTTTCAGTTTCATGAGGTCCCATTTATTAATTGTTGATCTTAGAGCCTGAATTGTTAGTGTTCTTTTCTTTTTTTTATTAATTACACTTTATTCATTTTGTTTTTTGTTGTTGTTGTTGTTGTTGTTGTTTTAATTTTATTTTTCTTTTTAGTTACATTTTGTTAACTCTGTGTCCCAGCTGTATCCCGCTCCCTCATTCCCTCCCCAACCCCACCCTCCCTCCCTGGTCTCCTCCCTGCCCCTTTCCAAGTCCACTGATAGGGGAGGACCTCCTCCCCTTTCATTGGAGATCTAAGCAGATGCTGACATTCTCAACAAAACTTTGGGCAGTGTGCAGGGAATCTTATGGAAGAATGGGGATTAAAAGGACAAGGAGGGACAGGAGCCACACAAGGAGACCAACAAATCTGAAATACCTGAGACCAGAGGGTTCTACAAGGACTGATGCACCAACAAAGGACTATGCATGGAGAGGATCTAGACTCCCTGCTCAGATGTAGCCCATAGGTAGCGCAGTCTCCACGTAGGTCCCAAGTAAGGGGAGCAAGGGCTGCCTCTGTCATAAACTCGATTGCCTGATCTTTGATTACTTTCCCCTGGCAATGAGGTCTTGCCAGGCCACAGAAGAAGAGAATTCAGGCAGTCGTGATGAGACTTGGTAAGATACAGGTAGATGGCAGAGGGAAAGAACTAACCCTTTCAGTGGGCAAGGGAAAGGGAATAGGGAGGAAGAGGGAGGTAAGGTGGGACAGTGAAGTGTTGAGGGAGGGACCTTCAATCGGACATTGTAAAAAAAATAAAATTAAATAGGTTAAAATACATTGTAAAAGAATTAAAATTAAAAAGAATCCAAAAGGAAAAAAAAAAAAAAAAGAGTAAATGGAGGAATAGCCTTGAAAACTCATTAACAAGGTTTTCTGAAAAAAGCACTGTTAACTCAGCATTTAGATCACCATGTAAGAACATGATACCCCAGGAAACAGGAAAGCTTCTGCACAGCAAAGTATACCATCTTTCAGAATAAGCTTTGGCCTACACAATAGGAAAAGATTTTTGTCAACTACATACCTGATAGAGGATAATATTAAAAATACCTAAAGAACTCAAAAAACTAGATGTCAAGGGGAGCAATAAGCCAATTAGTAAATGGGTACAGATCTAAAATGAGAAATCTCAAAAGAGCCAACTCAATTGGCTAAGAAACATTTTACGTATGTTCAACATCTATAAGGAAAATGAAAATCAAATCTGCTTTGAGATTTCATCCTATACCTGTTACAGTGGCTAAGATTAATATGAGGGTTAATATATGAGGGTTTGGAGAAAGAAGAATACTGATCTATTGCTAGTGGAAGTAAAAATTTGTGGAAATAGTGTGGTGGTTCATTGGGAAGATGGGAATTGCTCTACCTCAAGATCTAATTATACCACTGTTAGTCATAAACCCAGTGGATGCTTCATCACAGAGATACTTGCTTAACAATGTCCATTGCTACTTTTTTTTGGTAAAGTTTATAATTGGAACCATTCTAGATGTTCTTCAATAGAAAAATGGATGAAGAATATTTGGCACATTTACACAAGAGAGTATTACTCTGCCTTTAAAAAATGAAATTGAAAAGTAAATGAAAATAGAAAAAAAATCCTCTGGTAATTCCAACCCAGAGAGAGAAATGTGTTATGTATTTGTTTATTTATATGGATGTGGCTGTGAGCTGTGAATTGAATTTTAACCAAGCTACAAGCCATAGAACCACAGATGTTAGGAATAAAGAAATATAAATAAAGACAGACAAATAGCTGTGGTATGGAAAGGAAAATAGATTTCATAGTTATAGATTGGCTGGACTGAGTCTTAAATGGGAAGATCCACTGAGATGGGAGAGGGGAGAGAGAGACAAGGGCAAGAATACTGAGAGAGAAAACTAAAATGAATGGGTAAGATAGCAACTTAACACAATAGAAGCTTCCAAAATTATGCACATGTATGATGAAATGTAATTTTTAAAAATAATTAGGAAACAGAGGCCCAGCTTTCCAACTCTTGACACCAAACAAAGCTTCCAGTTCTAGGTCTGGGTTACATATAATTGTGTTGTTGGCCAAAGCAGTCCTACTGGGAATCCCCAAATGGCAGAAATTATAGCCAAGGCTACAATTTGCCTTGCTCTCCACAAGGTAATATCAAGGCCCCAATGCTGAAGAGAACACCTGTGCAACTACTTGAACACGGAGAAGTTAAGTTGGAATGTACATAAAGCTTTCAGTCCTATGTGCTAGTGCCTTTGGTAAAGGAATGTACTATTCACACTAACAAAAGATATGTATATACCAACCCAACCACAAATCCTTTTGATCTGCAAAGGTGTATTGCCTGCATGATATGCTAGTGTAATTGTTGCAGAAATGTTTTCAGTGTGACCATCCCATACCTGATTTGACTTAAAGCCCTCTCCAGAAGATAGAGACATGTGACAGTTTATCAGTGGCCAAGAACCTAAGACTTGGTAATACAGGCACCAAGGGTAAAACCAAATACTATTGGTCTAAAGAAAAAGTAGTAATAAATGACTCCTGATTACATGTGCTATACTCATAGACTAGAGCCTTGCACAACCATTATCAGAAAAGCTGTTCCTGCAGCAGATATCAATAAAAACAGAGACCCACATCCAACCATTATGCAGAGAGTGAAAGACCTTGTAATATTCAGTTTCTCATGGCTCAGGGAACCCTGCAGAAGGGGGTAGAGTGTAAGATCTAGAAGGCATGAAGGACATCAGGAAAGCAAGACCCTCTAAATCAACACTATGAAAGCAAATATGAACTCACAGAGACACAGCACACAGTGGGCTGGCTTTGGCCTGTACCAGATTCTCTGTGTATATATTACATTACAGTTTACTGTTTTTTATGATATTCCTGAGTGTGCAAATTAGTGGTTCTGAATTTCTTTATTTTTAAAATTTTAATTATTATTATTGATTACAATTTATTCACTTTGTATCCCAGCTGTGGTCCCTTCCCTTGCCTCCTCACAATCCCACTCTCCATCCCTCTTCTCCCCCTATGCTCCTCCGCTGGTCCACTGATAGGGGAGGTCCTCCTGCCCTTCTATCTGAACCTAGCATATCACGTCTCATCAGGACTGCCAGCATTGTCTTCCTCTGTGGCCTAGTAAGGTTGTACCACCCAGAGGGAGGTGATCAGAGAGCCTGTTACTGAGTTCATCCCAAAGACAGTCTCTGCTCCCTTTACTAGGGACCCCACCTGTATACTGAGTCTATGGGTTACATCTGAGCAGGGGTTTTAGGACCTCTCCATGTATGGTCCTTGGTTGTGGTATCAGTCCCTGAAGAGGCCCTAGGGCCCAGTTTTTTATTTTTTGTTTGTTTGTTTTGTTTTGGTTTGGTTTTTTTTTTGTTTTTGTTTTTGTTTTTTGTTTTGGAACTCTCCTGGTCTCCTTTTGAAGCACCTGTCCCCTCCAGGTCTTTCTATCTCCCCTTCTTTTATAAAATTCCATGCATTCTGCTCAAAGTTTGGCTATGAATCTCACCCTCTGCTTTGGTACCTCACTCAGTAGAGTCTTTCAGAGACTGTCTGTGGTAGGCTCCTCTCCTGTTCCCTGTTTTCTCCTGCTTCTGATGTCTATTGCACTTGCCCTTCTGAATGAGGATTGAGCATTTTCCCTAGCGTCTTCCTTGTTGTTTAGCTTCTTCAGGAGTACACATTTTAGTACATTTATCCTATGTTATAACATAGCACCAGACACACTAAACCTGATAGAAGAAAAAATGGGAAAGAGCCTGGAACTCATTGGCACAGGAGACAACTTCCTGAACATAACACCAACAGCACAGCACATGCTCTAAGGTCAACAGTCAATAAATGGAATTTCATGAAACTGAAAACTTCTGTAAAGCAAAGGACACTGTCATCAGAACAAAACAACAGCCTACAGATTGGAATAGGATTTTCACCAAAGGTATATTTGACAGAGGGCTTATATCCAGAATATATAGAGAACTTAAGAAGCTACACACCAATAAATCAAGTAATCCAACTAAAAAATGGGGAGCTAAACAGAGAATTTTCAATAGAGGAATATCGAATGGTTCTGTATTTCTAGTGCCTTCTCTTCCACTCTTTTTTTCTTTTTGTTTGTTTGTTTTATTCAATCTTGGTGTATTATGTTTTGTTTTATTTTATCATTATCCCTGGGAAGCCTCCTTGTTTTCTAATGTGAAACAGAAAGGGAACAGATATGAATGGGATGGGATGTGGGAAGAAAACGGGAAGAGAGTGAGAAGAAACTGTAATCAAGGTGTATGGTGTAAGATAAACTCTAATTTCTTTTAGTAACCGGTTTTATTTTACTGCTTAACTAATTATTTAATTAATTATTTTATAGTTTAATTAACCCCTGACATGAACACAGTGTCAGGCTCTCTGATCACCTCCCTATGGGGAGTGCAGCCTTGCCAGCCACAGAGGAAGATGATGCAGCCAGCCTTGATGGTACTTGATAGACTAATGTCAGATAGAAGGGAAAGAGGTCCTCCACTATCACTGGATTAGTTGAAGGGCATAAAGGGATAAGAGGGAGGGAGGTTGGGATTGGGAGGAGACAAGGGAGGGGGCCACAGCCAGGATACACAGTGAATAAATTGTAATAAATAATTAATAAAAAATTTAAAAATACTCCAATAAACTCTAATGTAATAGAAGCAGTTATTAAAAGTCTCCCATACAAAAATAAAAAGCCAGATGGTGTAGTGCAGAATTCTACCAGACTTTCTTTTTATTTTTTCTTTATTAATTATGTGGAGAGCCGAGAGAATGCAATCGCCATTACGAAATGGCGCCGACATCCGGCCTCAGCCCTAGTGAACAAGTAATAGAGCGCATGTGCCAGTTGCAAAAGCGCGCCAAGTCACTGCCCAGCCTGGGGCGTTTCTGCCCAGCCCGGGGCGTCACACGGGGCAATGGGCAAGCAGCCAACCAGCGGAGTACACGCCGCCGCAGGGGGTATTTAAGCA
The DNA here is from genome assembly GCF_907164565.1 of Psammomys obesus. Lineage (NCBI taxonomy): Eukaryota > Metazoa > Chordata > Mammalia > Rodentia > Muridae > Psammomys > Psammomys obesus. Next base: position 31,925,864 of record NW_026596079.1, on the reverse strand, counting down.
GCACCATTCTGGGGGTTGGGGTCTTCCTCCTCTCATCAATTGACTGCAATAAAGCTTGCTGCAGAAGGATCCTATTGTCCGTGTGCGTTCTTGCTGGCGAGACGACCACGTGGGTTGCAACATAATTACACTTTATTCACTTTGTATCCCCCCTGTGGTTCCCTCCCTCCTCCCTTCCCAATCCCTCCCTTCCTTCACCCCCTGCATGCATGCCCCTCCCCAAGTCCACTGATAGGGGAGGACTTCTTTTCCTTCCTTCTGATCCTAGTCAATTAGGTCTCATCAGGAGTCTGCCAGACTTTCAAAGATGAGCTAATACCAATGCTCCTCAAATTATTCCACAAGATAGAAACAGAAGGGACATTGACAAATTCATTCTATGAGGCACAGTCACTCTGATACCTAAACCACAAAATGTCCCAACAAAGAGAATTTCAGACCAATTTCCCTTATGACCATCGATGGAAAAAAAAAAAGTATTTTCAATATAGTGAAAAAAATGTTCTAAGTGAATAAAAAACCAAGTTTATGTTTTAAACTAAAAATTCTGAATCTTTGATTTTGCAGTTACAAATCCTTCTTTAGCTGTTGAAAACAGAGGTAATAAGTTCTACACTGGAGGGGAATGGAGAACACCTGTCCTAAGTCCTGAATATGAGATCCAAACTTAGTGAGAATAAACACACACACACACACACACACACACAAACATACACACATATTGTAGAGCTGTAAATGTATACAAATTCACTATTTATTTATGTACACATATATAATAAATAACTGTACATATTTTAATATATGTATACACACACACATACAAACATACAAACAAATGAATCAATCAAACCAAAAAATAAATTCTGGGACCCAAGATGCTTTCTGCATGAGATAGCTGTGAGTATTTTACATACAAGGTCAAGTAGACTGTTGCGAGTTTCAGAGAATGATATGCTGCTGTTCAATCTTATTAACACAGAGCTTGGCAAAAGCCAGAAATACAAATGCGGAATCTCTCAGGTAAGAAGTTCCCTGCAGGCTTTGTTTATCACAGTTCTTTTCTGCAAAGCACCAATAAGTGGAAGATTTATCTCTCATGTACCTGCTCTCATAAGATTGGCAGAAACAATGGTTGTTTTAAGAATTGCTTTATCTTCCTTGTATGGAAATGCCTGGCATTCTTTGTATCAGCAGTTTTAAATGTTGGAGCAGCTTGTTTTCTCTGATTTCCAGAGTTATTCAAGGCATCTAAAATGCCCTTTTACTCTAATTAGATCATGCCATGTCCCAGTCCCCAGTAACTTAGGAATTCATATTTCCATAAATTCAATCAAATCTTCACCAGAATATGCTGACCCTGGAGTCTAGCAATATACAATCAAGTCTATTTTTTTTTAACAGCTCAATCTTGTTTAGCAAAACTTGATTAGATTTTATCATCCTACTCATTAAAGATTCCATCTGTTTCAAACATCACTTCTGTTTAGAATAAAATCCATTTCTTCATCTATGGTTTATTGATGGCTTATTCATTTTGGGATATTGTAATTCGGAATGGGAGCTTCTTGCATTTTTATTTCATTTTAATTTGATTAAACACATGAATTTTTACTTTTGGAGAAATTAATAATTTTATTCCTTCAAAAAAAAATCTAGATTTTTCCCGTTTGACACAGCATAAAGCTGGTCTTAAAATATGTAATTTGTCTTTAACACAGGCAATAATATATTTGGTTAAAACACACAAGAATAAATAGCATAAAAACATTTGAGGTGGATGATGTAAAGGCTCACTTTCTTTGCTTTGGTGACATATTGTGAATACATAGATACATGCAACCACACTAAGAGGTGCACATTAAATATAAATATTGAAAGTGGATCAAAGATCTCTGCATAAAACCAGACACACTAAATCTGTTACAAGAAAAAGTGGGGAAGAGCCTTGAACTCATTGGTACAGGAGACAACTTCCTGAACAGAACACCAACAGCACAGGCTCTAAGAGCAACAATCAATAAATGGGACCTCATGAAACTGAAAAGCTTCTGTAAAGCAAAGGAAAGCATCATCAAAACAAAACGACTGCCTACAGACTGAGAAAGGATCTTCACTAACACTATATCTGACAGAGTGCTAATATCCAGAATATATAAAGAACTCAAGAATTTAAAAAGCAACAAATCAAGTAATCCAATAAAAATTGGGGTACAGAGCTAAACAGAGAATTCTCTGTTGAAGAATATTGAATGGCAGAGAAACACTTAAAGAAATGCTCAACGTCACTAGTCATCAGGGAGATGCAACTCAAAACAACCATGAGATTTCACCTTTCACACAACAGAATGGCTAAGATCAAAACTGCTTCTGGAATACTTTACTCAGGATGATCTTTTCTAGATCCCACCAATTGCCTGCAAAATTCATGATTTCCTCATTTTTAATTGCTGAGTAGTATTCCATTGTGTGAATGTACGACAATTTCTGTATCCGTTTCTCCATTGATGGACATCTGGGTTGTTTCCAGGTTCTGGCTAGTATGAGTAAAGCTGCTACAAACATTGTTAAACAAATGTCCTTGTTGTGTACTTGAGCATCTTTCGGATATATGCCTAGGAGTGATATAGCTGGATCTTGAGGAAGCACTATCCCTAATTGTCTGAGAAAGCACCAGATTGATTTCCAAAGTGGTTGTCCAGTTTACATTCCCAACAGCAATGGAGGAGGGCTCCCCTTTCTCCATAATCTCTCCACATTTGTTGTCACGTGAGTTTTTTTTTTTTTTTTTATAGCCAATCTGATAGGTGTAAGGTGAAATCTCAGGGTTGTTTTGATTTGCATCTCCCTAAAGTCTAAGGACATTGAGCATTTCTTTAAGTGTTTCTCTGCCATTCTATGTTCCTCTACAGAGAATTCCCTCTAAGACCTGGAGAGTACAGGAGCTTCACAAGGAGAGCAACAGAACCAAAATATCTAGGCTCAGGCATAATTTTTGAGAGTGATACTCCAACCAAGGTTCATTCATGGATATAACCTATAACCCCTGCTCAGATGTAGCCCTTGGCAGCTCAGTCTCCAAGTGGGTTCTCTAGTAAGGGGAAGAGGGACTGTCTCTGACCTGAACTCAGTGGGTAGCTCTTTCACTACCCCCACCCCATGGAGTTGCAGCCTTGCCAAGCTACAGGCGAGGACAGTGCAGCCAATCCTGATGAGTCCTGATAGGCTAGGGTCAGATGGAAGGAGAAGTGGACCTTCTCTATCAGTGGACTTGGAGAAGAGCATGGGAGGAGATGACAGAGGGAGGGTGGGATTGGGAGGGAATGAGGAAGGGTGATAAAGCTGTGATACAAAGCAAATAAAATGTAGTTAATGTAAAAAAATAAAAATTTAATTAAATATTCCATTGTGTAGAAGTACCACAATTTCTGCATCCATTCTTCAGTTGAGGGGTATCTGGGCTGTTTCCAGCTTCTGGCTATTGAGGGGGACCTCCTCTATCAGTGGACTTGGGGAGGGGCATGTGTGAAGAAGGGAGTGGAAGGATGGGATCAGGAGGGGAGGAGAGAGGGGCTTATGGGGGGATACAAAGTGAATAAAGTGTAATTAATAAAAATAAATAAATATAAAAAAATTAATTAAAAAAAAGAAATTCATTCACATTTCTTGTAAGAATACCTCTCTCCAAAATAAATAAGAACATGAAAAGGAAAAAAAAAATATCAAAAACTGAAATGAGAACACATGCTGGAGAGGATGAGAAAGGTGAACCCTCCTACATTGCTCTTGGTGCTGTAAACTTGTACAACCACCTTGGAAAGCAATCTGGTTCTTTCTCAGAAAACTGGGACTAGTGCTAACTCAAGATCCAGCTATATGGCTCCTATGCATATTTTCAAAATATGGTCAAGTACACAACAAGCACATTTTCTCAATCATGTTTTTAGCAGCTTTATTTGTAATAGCCAGAACCTGGGAACAACCCAGATGTCCTTTAATGGAGGAATGAATGCAGAAATTGTGGTACCTTAACACAATGGAATATAACTCAGCAATTAAAAACAAGGAAATCATAAAATTTTCAGGTGAATGATTGGAACTGGAAAAGATCAGCCTGAGTGAGGTATACACACATGGTATGTACTCACTTATAAGTGGATATTAGACATATAATATAGGATAAACATACTAAAATCTGTATACCTAAAGAAGCTAAGCAAGAAGGAGGACCCTGGTAAGATGCTCAAGCCTCATTCAGAAAGGCAAATGGGATAGACATCAGAAGATCGAGAAAATAGGAAACAGGACAGGAGCTTACCACAGAGGGCCTCAGAAAGACTCTACCCAGCAGGGTATTAAAGCAGATGTTGAAACTCATAGCCAAACTTTGGACAGGGTGCAGGAAATCTTATATAAGAAGCGGGAGATGAAAGACACTTGGAGGGGTCAGGAGCTCCACAAAAAGAGCAACAGAACCAAGAAATCTGGGCCCAGGAGTCTTTTATGAGACTGATAGAACCTCTGCACAGATGTAGCCCATTGCAGCTCAGTATCCAAGTGGGTTCTCTAGTACAGGGAATAGGGGCTGTGGGTCTGACATGAACTCTGTGGCTGGCTCTTTGATCACCTCCTCCTGAGCAGGGAACAGCCTTAGCAGGCCACAAAGGAAGACAATGGAGCCACTCCTGATGAAACCTGATAGGCTAGGATAAGAGGAAAGGGGAAGAGGACCTCCCCTATCAGTGGACTTGGAGAGGGGTATGGGAGGAGATAAAGGAGGGAGGTTTGGATTGGGAGGGGATGTGGGAGGGGGCTACAGCTGGGATACAAAATGAATTAATTGTAATTAATAAAAATTAATTAATTAAAAGCAAAAATGTGTTAATTATAGCTTAATAAAATTTTAAAAATTCCAACCAGTTTCAGGTTTTGTTGACTATGAAATTATTAATGACATATTTGTTAAGGGAAAACCTTTAAATCAAAGAAAACCATTTATCTAGAGAGGAGACATTTTCAAGATAGATTATGTTCATGATGGGAGAATATAATAGTCCTTACAAGGGACTGTACAATGGAACAGTGAATCGTGTAACATCATTAACATAAGGTTTTGGAATGGGATAATTGTGAAACTTGTAAATAAAGTTGTGTAGTTTGGAAACTCTTATTCACTGAAGTATACTGCACTATGTTTTTTTCCTGAAAGCTCTCTGCTTTTTTTCCATTCCTTTGTTTTTTCTTATACTTATATCACATCACTTGCTCTCAGTGGTTTATATTTCAGTTGTATTGTATTTGGTTCCTGAGGACATTTGCCCTTCCTTGAAGAAATGTTTCATATGTCACAGGACCAACCTTTGCAACCATATCATAGCTTACAGCCTTCTTAGAATCCTTTCTTATTCAATAAAAATATTGTAAAAGAATACTTCTTTACCATATTGTATGGTAAATGTTCTTTTACCATATTGTTTCTATAATCTAATCATTTGTTACAACTTGAAAGAATCTCATTAATTTGTACGCATATTTATTATCTTCCTCATTAAAATTACAGTGTACTGAGAACATACGCTAATTCTATTCCTACACTAGTATATACTATAAATCCAAATGAATTATTTTAACAAAGTAAGCAATGAATAATTATTGAATTGACAACCAAATTGATAAATATGTATAAATATTATGACAGCTATTTTTGTGTTTATTGTTTTTATTATTTTTCACAATTTATTCATTATATATCCCAATTGTAGGCCCCTTCCTCAATTCCTCCTGTTCCCACGCTCTCTGCCTCTTTCCTCCATCTCATTCCCCTAGTCTACTGAAAAGGGGCATTCTCCTCCTCTGCCATCTGCCCATAGCTCATCAAGTCTCATCAGGACTTCCAGGATCCTTTTTCTCCATGGCCTGGCAAAGCCACATCAACAGGGGCATGTGATTAAAGAGCGGGCAACCAGGTTCATCACAGAGGCAGCCCCTGCTCCCCTTACTCAGAGATATACATGGAGACTGAGTTGCCTATTAGCCACATCTGAGCTGGTTGGTGTATGGATCTCTGCAGGACCCCTGGACTCAGATCCTTTAGCTTTGTTGGTCTCCTGGTGGGGCTCCTGTCCCTTGTTATTTTATATATTATTGAGCATTTGAAACAACCTAGGAGGGACATCAGATCTACCTAATAACAAGGCCATTGTAATTGTATCATCCAAATTCGCAGCATTAAAACCTGTTCAAGAAATGAGAAAAGTAGTAAAAAAAAAAAAAAAAAATGCAGACAATTCTAGAAAATGAGTAAAAAGACTATAATGCTAAGAAGTAATTGGAAAGCAGTATTAGAAGGTACATATTACCAAAATAACTACTGTTCTTCATGGAAGTAGCACTATACAATTATTCTGATGAAGTTATTTTTCTGAAATAAAAAAAATGCTTTCTAAAATAGTAGATAATACAATTCAAGTCTCAGAGATGTTTTTCTATCAGTAATAAAAATAAGCCAGTATGTTCATGTCAATCACCAATTATATGCATGCAAAAGCGGTAAAAAATTATCTTTATCTATAAAAGGTATGCAAGCTAGCATAGAAAAACTACACAAAGATGCAAAGCTGTGAGAACCCTTTATTAAGAAACAATGACTATCACTTAGGTCAAGGAGTAGGTAAATGAAAGGCAAACCTTCACCTCTTCCTTCTTTCCTCCAAACTCATTCTACCAGTCTTATCCCCAGCTTTGAAGCAGACTTCTTATTGCATTCCTCCTTCCTCTCAGTCCCCATCTCCAGTAGATCATACAGATTGATTTACTCCTCCCAACTTCCTCTCCATTCTTCTAGTTATTGGAGCCATCCACTCAAGTGGAATACAAAAATCTTCCGCAGCAAACTTTCTTCCTCCAGCTCATCACTTTATACCAGCCTCCAACTTCAGCAGGCATTCTGTGGGAACACAGAGGACAGGTAATCTAACTGCTCATCACCTCTCCTTTCTTATCTCTGTCTAATTCAGACTCTCACACCAAATTCTGTAGCAGAGTATCTTCTGCAACCTCCCTATCCTAACTCCCCATCTCCAGTGAATCATGCTTATCAGTCTTTACCTCACTAATCCTGTTCTCTCTCCTTCAGCTCCAAAAGGAATTCCCTGGGAACCCACCAGTCACCACTGCCACAGAAGCAAGGAGGCGACAAAAGCAAGTAGGCAAGCTTCAGATCTTCACTCTCCTTCCTCTAGTCCATACCTAATCCTCCTATCTTTTCTCAATCTGTAACAGGCTACCTGTAGTCTCTACTTACTCCCTATGTTCATTCCCAGGGAACTAGGAAGACTCTGGTGAAAAATTCTGTTTCCCTTCTATCAGTGCTTTGAGTTAAGCTAGTTGATTAAATTAATAGGGTCACTCCAGAATATAATCAGGCTCTGAGACAGCATGAAGATCCAGCCTCATTGAACTGATCCTTTAATAGCCAGAGATAAACATATTTATGATCACCCTCCAAGAACCGTAAAAGGGTAACAGAAAACAAGAAAATAAAACAATCAAGGACAGAATGGCAATATGTCTACTAGAAACCAGTAACCATACCACAGGAAGCTCCAAATATTCTAACATTCCAATCAGTTCATTCCCTCTTTTCAGCCCCACCTTCACATTCCCATCCCTATCCTCCTACTTCTCATCCAACACCATCCCTGTCATGTCTCCTCAGAGAAGGGTACCAAACCATTCTGGCACATAAAGACACAGCATAACTGAGAACTTCCTCTCCCACTGAGACATGACAAGGCAGTCCAGGTAGGGGAAAGTGATCCAAAGCCAGGCAACCAAGTCAGAGAAAGCTCTCAGTCCAATTGTTAGGAGACCCACATGAAGACTAAGCTGCACATCTGCTACACGTATGTAGGGGGCATACACTATGCATGCTCTTTGGTTAATGTTTCAGTTTCTGTGAGCACCCCGGGGTCTAGTTAGTTTCCCCTATAGGTCTCCTAGTGGTATACCTTGACCCCATCAGCTTCCTCAGTCCTCCCTCTTACTCTTCAACAAGACTCCTCAGTTCTGGCTATTGTTTGGCTGTGGGTTTCTGTATCAGTTTCTATCTTCTGCTAGATGAAGCCTCTCAGAAGACAGTTATGCTGGGCTACCATCTGCAAGCATAGCACAGTATCATTAATAATGTCAGAGCTTGACTATCTTCCATGGGCTGGGTCGCAACCTAAAAAACCAGCTATACCACTCCTGGGCATTTATCCAAAAGATGTTATACCATAACACAAGGACACTTGCTCACCTATGTTCATTATTTGTAATAGGCAGAAACTGGAAAGAATAGCATTATTTGTAACAGCCAGAAACTGGAAAAAACCTAGGAGTCCCTCAACAGAAGAATGGATAAGAAATTGTGGTACATTTACATAAGGAATGGTACTCAGCTATGAAAAACAAGGACATCATGCAATTTGCAGGCAAATGGATGGAACTGTAAAGTATCATCCTGAGTGAGGCAATCTAAACCCAGAAAGACATACATTGTATGTACTTACTTATCAGTGGATATTGGCCATCAAGTACAGGATAACCATGCTAAAGTCCACAAGCCTAAAGAAGGTAAGTAACCGGAGGGACCAATGCTGGAAGCTTAAATCTCACTCAGAAGGTGAAACAAAAGGCACATCTGAAGATGGAGGGAGGAAACTGGTGGGACAAAGGGTGGGGATCATGTGTTGGGGAGAGGCCTGGGAGAGAGAACTGAGATCAGTGGTGGTCATCTGTGGGAATGAAGTGGGAGGAGGCTCCTGAGAGTCTAGGGAGTGACCTTAGCTGAGACTCCTGGTAGTGGGAGATATGGAGCCTGATGTGACCAGGCCCTATAGCCAGGCAAGACTTCCAGTAGTTAGGGTAACACCAACCCACCTACAAAAACTTCCACCCAAAATTTGTTCTGCCTATAAGAAGCATAGAGATAAAGATGGAGCAGAAATTTAGGGAGTGACCAACAAATAAGAAAACAATATACTATATTTAAGCAATATCTATTCACAAAATACAAAACAGACTAGAAGAAAAACTTCAACCTAAAGCAGTTAACCACACCCAAGAAAACACAGGTAATAAATAATTTTTGATCAGGAAATCAAGATGGGAAACACACACACACACACACACACACACACACTAAAGTAGCAAAAATATAAAAAAGTCAACAAACACTTCTCAAGTGTATCTCTTAAAATTAATCATCTCAAGTTGCCAATTAACTACCGAGAATAAAAAAAGGGACGAAAACAGAATCTGTCAACTAAGAAAAATACTTTGAAAATAGATATAACCTGAGTAAAGCATATAGAAAAATATATTGCAAGCTAATGGATCTAAGAAGCAAATTGGTGTAACCATTTTAATATCTGAGAAAGTAGACTGCAAACCCAAACAAGTCAGAAGAGACATACTCATTTTTGATAGCATTTCTATTGGTTCAGGTGTCATAAAGCACCATGACCAAAAGAGGCAAGTTTTAGAGAAAAGTACTTATTTGGCCTACATTTCCATATTGCAGTTTATCATTGAAGAAAGTTGGGACATGAATTCAAACAGGGCAGGAACCTGAAACCAGGAGCTGATGAAAAGGAGTGCTGATTACGTGGCTTGCTCAGCCTACTTTCTTATAAAACTCAGGACCACCAGGCTACTCAAAAGAGACTGGGTTCTCACCATCAGTCAATAATTAAGAAAATGCCTCATAGCTGTATCTTATAGAGGCATGTTCTCAATTGAGGTTTCTTCTTTCAGATAACTCTAGTTTGTGTGTCAGGTTGACATAAGACTAACCAGCACACCCATCAAGGAGCACATTCTTCTTCTTAACATATATGCACCAAACAACGGAACCCAAGTTTATAAATTAAACATGACTACAGCTTAAGTCGCCCATTGATCGGTACACACTGATGGTGAGAGACTTCATATCCCGCCAGTAGCCAGATCATCCAGACAAAATCTAAACTAAGAAATTCTAGACCTAACTGAAGATATAACCCAAATTAAACTAGTAAGTATTTACAGAATATTTCACCCAAACACAAAAAAAGTATACATTCTTCTCAGCACCGCATGGAATGCTCTCAGTAACCACACATACTCAGACACAAAGCAAGTCTCAAAGGATAAAAGACAATTGAAATAAAACCCTACATTCTATCTGACCACCAAAGAATAAGGCTGAATAACAATGATAACAGAAAGCTTACAAATTCATGGAAATTGAACAACTGTTGTTAAATTGAAATGGGTCAAGATAGAAATTAAACAAGAAATCAAGATACGGTGGAATTCAATGACAATGAATACACAGCTTACCCAAACTTATGGGATACAATGAAGGCAGTTCTAGCAGATGAATTCATAGAATTAAATATCTATAAGAAATTTAGAAAGATCACATACTAGTAACATAATAGCACACCTGAAAGTTATAGCCAGGTGTTTTTAGCATAGAACTCGACCAGACTTTCAAATGAGAGTTAATGCCAATACTCCTCAAATTATTCTATTAAACAGAAAGAGAACATTTGTTTTATGAGTCCACAGTTACCTAGATACTTAAGCCACAGAAAGATAAAGCAAAGAATGATAATTAAAAATTAATTTCTTGCATAAAATTCCATTCACTCTGCCCATCAGTTGGCCATCAGGCTCAGCAACTGATGGGCAGAGTGAATGGAATTTTATGTAAGAAGTGGGAAATAGTAAGAGCTGGAGGGGACAGGGACTCCACAAGGAGAGCAACAGAACAAGATAATTTGAACACAGGGAACTTCCCAGAGACTCATACTCCAACCAAGGACTATTCATGGAGATAACCTAGAACCCCTGCACAGATGTAGCCCATGGCAGTTCAGTGTCCAAGTGGGTTACATAGTAATGGGAAGAGGGACTGCCTCTGACATAATCTGATTGGCCTGCTCTTTGATCACCTCCCCTTGAGGGGGGAGCTGCCTTACCAGGCCACGGTAGAGGACAATGCAACCAATTTTGATGAGAACTGATAGACTAAGATCAGAAAGGAGAGGAGAACCTCCCCTATCAGTGGACTTGGGGAGTGGCATGCATGCAGAAAGGGGAGGGAGGATGGGATGGGGAGGGGAGGAGGGAGGGGCTTATGGGGGGATACAAAATGAATAAAGTGTAATTAATAAAAAAATTAATTTCTTTACTAAAATCTGTACACCTAAAGAAGCTAAGCAAAAAGAAAGACCCTAGGGAAATTGTTCAATCCTCACTCAGAAAGGCAAATGGGATAGATAACAGAAGAGGAGAAAATAGGGAACAGGACAGGAGCCTACCACAGAGGGCCTCTGAAAGACTCTACCCAGCAGGGTATCAAAGCACATGCTCTGACTTATATTCAAACTTTGGGCACAGTGCAGGGATCTTATGAAAGAAGGGAAAGGTAAAATATCTGGAGGGGACAGGAGCTCCACAAGGAGAGAAAAAAAAATCTGGTCACAGGGGTCTTTTCTGAGACTGATACTCCATCCAAGGATCGTGCATGGAGGTAACCTAGAACCCCTGCTCAGACTGTAGACCATGAAAGCTCAGTGTCCAAGTGGATAGCCTAGTGATGGGATCAGGGACTGACACTGACATGACCTCAGTGGCAGGCACTTCGATCACATCCCCCTGGAAGATGCAGCCTTACCAGGCCACAGAGAAAGAAAATGCAGCCAGTTCTGATGAGACCTTATAGGTTAGGGTCAGAGGGAAGGGGAGGAGGACCTTCCCTCTCAGTGGATTTGGGGAGGGGCAAGGAAGGAGAAGAGGGAGGGAGAAAAGGTGGGATTGGGAGAGGATGAGGGAGTGGGTTACAGTTGGGAAACAAAGTGAATAAATTGTAATAATTAAAAAATAAATTAATTAAAAAGTAACAAAACAATTTCCTTTATAAGCATAGATGGCAAAATTCTCAATAAAAGTACTTGTAAAATAAATCCAGAAACACATCAAAAACATCAACCATCATGATCAACTAGGCTTCATCTGAGAAATTTAGGGATAATTCAATGTATATAATTCAATAAATATAAACCATCATATAACAGACTAAAATGCAAAACCCACATTGTCATCTAAAATTTTCTATGTAGCATATTATAATCTTCTAATAAGTTCCAGAAGATTTTAAAAATATTTTACTTGGTAAGGTTAAAATATTGACATTACTCACTGTCAAATTTCAATAAATGTGAGTTAAGTGAATGAATAGAAACACAACCAACCAGAAGCATAGCTTTCCATTTTTGGATGTCGATATCAAACACAAAGTACTGCTATGCTCTGACCCTCTTACAGTGAGCCATGGATACTCCAATACTATAATTTTATACTTGGAGTTGTTACACAGGATGGTAAAGTTATATCCAACTTAGTTTCAGAACTTAAAATTTGAGTACTTTTAGATCACTGCCCAGTGTACTCATAATTACATGGCATTGTGACGATATATAACCACATATATATATATATATATGCAAATATGTGTATCTATATTTCAGTAAATATATATGAAGCAAAATAATATTATTAGTGGAATATGAAAATATATATTTCATCTACTCAGATTTTCATGATGATCTGCATGTATTAATAAATATTAACATGACAGAGTTAGGCTTTGAGAAAATTGTAGTGACTGCATGTAAAATAGGTATGATAATGAGATAAGAATGCTAGAGGCAGGCTTAGGGAAAATTGTTTTTAATCTGACTTGTAAATTGGATTTATTTAAGGGATAAATTAGAGAATGAAAAGATAAAATGAGAACACATCTCAAAAGTATTGAATGGTTGTAGCCAGTGACTGCATAAGGTAGATTAATTTTTAAAAATGTGAAACATTAAAAATATTAGTTATTTCCTTTATTCCACGTGTCTTAGTTCCTACTGCTGTGATAGACCCCATGACCAAAAGAAACATGGAAAAAAGGGTTTATTTAGCTTACTGTTTGCAATCACAGTTCATCATGAAAGAAATCCAAGGCAGAAAATCATTGAGCATGAGAAGAGACAGGAAACAGAGAAACTGGAGGAACATGCCTTATTGCCTGTTATCCATAACTTACTCTACTTGCTATCTTATTCAACCTAGAACAACCTGCACAGGGATAGTACTCACAGTGTTCAGCACACTCTCACACCCATCATCAATCAACAAAAAGCTCTCACAGTCTTACTTACCAGCCAATCTGAGGAAGGCAGTGTCTTAACTGAGAATACTTTGATGAAACATCATGCTCTCTAACATTTCAATGCAATAGTATATAAGGTCTCTTGATGATGTAATGATAAAAGTGCACTCTAATGTAATCTAAAGGATAAATGTAATATTTCTAGCAAAATGAAATATTTTTCTGGGACAGTAACTACATTTGTTTGGACTATGGAACTAAAAAATTTTGATTTAATATAGACATTTTATTTTAATGAAGATTTGTTTATACTTAGTTAAAATTTCCTTAACCTTTTAGCATATGTTTATTTGCCAGTTGGTGGAGCTGTTTGGGAAGATTGGGTGGTATGGTCATGTTTGAGAAGATATGTCACTGACTGGGGGTGAGCTTAGAGCTTTCCAAATCTTGTGCCATTCCCAGTTAGCTATCTCGCACTCTGCATCATGGCTGCTGTTTCAATGTATAAGCAATCTAGAGCCATATCTGTCTGCCCGCTGTCATGTTCCCAACCATGGTGGTCAAGAATAAACCTCTTAAGCTGTAAGCAAAGTCCCAGTAAACTCATTCACAACAATAGGAAACTATCCATTTTGGGATATGTCTTTCAAAAATCATAGTGTTTTGAGTGTAGAGAACTCCCAACCCTCTCTCATATACTCTCAGACACTTTCTACAACTCTGATCATCTTCTGTCAAACTCTGAAGTTCAAAAACATATAGTAAGAATTGTGAGTATGTTTACCTGGGAGAAGAGGAGAGGATATTATGATATTTTGTAAAGAAAGTCTAATCTTTTAGAAGTTACTACATCTAGAACAGGTGAGGATAAGAAATAGAGCTTGATATTAGGAGGTTGAAATCTTTTAGGCAAACCTCAGTCCAGAAAAATAAGTACATTTTATTTAGGTGGAAGAAAATTCTCTAGGCCACAGAGGAGGACATGACAGCCAGTTCTGAAGATACCTGATAAGCTAGGTTCAGATGGAAGGGGAGGAGGACCTCCCCTAGCAGTGGACTTGGAAAGGAGCAGGGAGGAGATGAGGGAGGGAGAGTGAGATAGGGCGGGAATGAGGGAGCAGGATACAGCTGGGATATAAAGTAAATAACCTGTGATTAATATAAAAAATAAGAATTAATAATAATAAAAAGAAAACCTTACAAGAAAAAGAAAGAAAGAAAGAAAGAGAAAGAAAGAAAGAAAGAAAGAAAGAAAGAAAGAAAGAAAGAAAGAAAATGTTCTATCAGTATCAGCACAGGGCATTAGTAAACCTGGCAATACTTTGCCTCAGACATGTTGCAGACATGAATAAGAAACAAAGTAGCAACAATGTAAGGCATTCATTATTCAGTGACTGGGGCAATTGTATTAGAATAAATGCACAATATGACTTATGTAAAGCTTTGGTCTCTATAGGAAAAAATAGGACTCCAAAGCAAACATACAGTCAAAGCATCACATTGATGTATGAGGAGGAAAAGGTACAGCAGAACTAAGAAGACTTAATAGCCATGCTTAAGGACAGAGCAGGTGCCCTGCTGAACAGCAGTGCGGTCAAGTTGAAAGAGACACTCAGATCACAGTGAAAGATAATGAAATTTCTCTAAAATTAAGCACATTTTTGACTTTATGTTGTTCTCTTATAACAGTCCATTTCTTTTTTTGTTTTCTTTTTTTATTTAATTTTATTTTTCTTTTTAGTTACATTTTGTTAACTCTGTGTCCCAGCTGTATCCTGCTCCCTCATTCCCTCCCCAACCCCACATTCACTCCCTGGTCGCTTCCCAGCCCTTTTCCACATCCACTGATAGGGGAGGACCTCCTCCCCTTTCATTTTACCCTGTTGTATCAGGTATCTTCAGGGCTGGCTGCAAAGTCCTCCTCTGTGGGCTAACAGGACTGCTCCTCCCCTGGGGGGGGGGGGAGGTCAAAGAGCCTGCCCTTGAGATCCTGTTAGAAATAGTCCTTGTTCCCCTTACTTTGGAAAACTACTTGGTTACTGAGCTACCACAGGCCACATCCGAGCAGAACTTCTACGGTATATCCATAGATGGTCCTTGGTTGAGTGTCAGTCTCAGAAAAGACCCTGTACCCAGATATATTTGGTACTTGTAGAGCTCCTATCCTTTCCATATCATACTAACTCCCCTTCTTTCATATGATTCCCTGCACTCTGCTGAGGGTTTGGTTATGAGTCTTAGTGTCTGCTTTGAAACACTGCTAGTTAGAGTCTTTCAGATGCCTTTTGTGGTAGACTCCTGTCATTCGTTCAATGCACATCCCATTTGTCTTTCTAAATGAGGATTGATCATCTTCTCCCTTGTCCACTTTCTTGATTATCTTCTTTAGGTGTGTAGATTTCATTATATTTATCATATCTTGTAGGTCTATATAAGTGAGTATATACCATGTTTGTCTTTCTCCGTCTCGGATACTTCACTCAGAATGATCTTTTCTAGATCCCACCATTTGCCTGCAAATTTCATGATTTCCTCCTTTTTGATTGCTGAGTAGTATTCCATTGTGTAAAAGTACCACAATTTCGCCTTCGGGGGCAAGATAGCAGCTCCGGGAGGACTCTCATTCTGAGGAGCAGCACAGCAGGATTGGCACAGTGACCAGCAATCAGAACTCGGGCCATAAAGCACAATTGATTGTGTTTCACAGGTGAGAGGATACCCCACGGTGGGGGATTCAATCAGCTTTAACTCAACCAGCTAAACCGCGGAAGAGGTCCCGGTTCCGAGAGTCGCACCAGCCCAAAGCTACACGCCAACGCGATCTGGTCACAGTCCCAGACTGAACTGTGGGCCCACAACACCATAGACTGGATTTCCCAGTCGAGAGATAACCCCACGGAACAGGAAACAATTGGGACTGACCTCAGGTTATGCAGACATCCCCTGGAAAAGACTCGGGTTTGGCGGATGCCCCAAGAGCCAGCCCGGACCCAAAGCCAGGACACAGGTGCCTGCACGGAGCCATGCCTGTGCGCCTGATTCGCCGCCTCAGATAAAATTGTGGCCACCAGAGCACCAGGGCGCCAGACTGCATGTCTCTGGCAGGAGGAAACCCCCAGTGGAGGGGGTCAGCAGCTCTAACGATTAGGACACCCAGCACCAAAACACTTCCTGGACTCACACAGACTCTAGTGCAGGCAGGAGCACTGTGCTTTACCGCCATTATTGAGTTCCCTTAGGGCACTGGGACACACAGCTGCATCATCAGACCTACAAAAGCCAGAGAGCCATTACAGCAGCCTTCAGATACTGTGCCAAGGATCAACCAGTTATCCCTAGCTAGACTGTCAAAACTGTGGGAATCCCTGGTCCTTCAAGAGGGCTGCTCCCACAGAGTCTGGACCAGAGCAGTGCCTGCAGCCGCCATCCCAGACAGAGACACACAGCTTCTAGTCCAGAGTGAGGCACCCAGCCTCCAGACCAGAGCAGTGCCCCCAGGCGCCAACTCAACGTAGGTGCACATTCTCCAGGCCCACAGCAGAGCACTCAGCCTCTGGCCCAGAGACTTGCTGAGTGCACCTCCCACTTTCCCAGACAGAACTGTGCGCCCCAGGATAACAGACTGAGTTTCCCTGTTAGGAGAAAACCCCACAGCTAGGGAAACAGCAGTTTCTTCAAGAGGACTGTACATGGAAATTTAGTGAGCAGCAGCACACTAAATTTATAACAAGAAACCCAGCAGTGGGGCAGCTGACTTGAGAACTTCTATGGGTAAGAGGAGATCCCCCCTGCCTAACATAGACCACAGCTACTACTCAGGGCTATAAACCTGAGGTGAGCAGTGGCAACTCCTCAGAAACACTGGCCATACAGTGACCATAACCACAAAGCAGAGAAGGACTCCTTCAGGAAAAATCATCTTCCGGGCAAGGGGATACTCCCTACCTCAGGACACCAGGAAGCACAGAAACTAACAGCCAAAACCTAAATCAGCCCAATGAGTAGAGGTCAGTGTAAAGGCTCAACCAACAAAAGACAGAGCAATAAGGCATCTCCAGAACCCAGCAGTCCAGGGGCGAACAGCCCTGAACAATGCAGCATAATAGAAAATCAAGAAGATGACCTTACATCTATGTTGATGAAGAGGATAATAGAGGAAACAAATAAAATACATAAAGAATTAGAGGAAGATAAAACCAAAGAGATCATGGCTATCCGTAAAGAAATGGAGGAAGATAAAGACAAGCAGATTAGGGCCATCCATGAAGAAATACGGGAAGATGCAGCCAAACAGCTTGTGGCCTTCAGAGAAGAAATAATTAAATCACTGAAAGAAATAAAAGAGACAGAGTTGAAGGAACTAAAAGAAAAAGAGGAAAATACAAGCAGACAGGTGAAGGAAGTAAACAAAACAACTCAAGACCTGAAGATAGAACTAGAAAAATTAAAGAAAACACAAATGGAGGAAATAATGGAGAGGAAGAATTTAGGGAAGAAAACAGGAACTACAGAGGTAAGCATAACCAACAGAATACAAGAAATGGAAGAAAGAATCTCAGGTGTAGAAGATAGAAAAGAAGAAATCGATGTATCTGTCAAAGAAAATGTTAAATCCAAAAAATTCCTGACTCAGACCGTGCAAGAATTCCAAGACAATATGAAAAGACAAAACCTAAGAATAATAGGAATAGAGGAAAAAGAAGACTCCCTTCTCCAAGGCCCAGAAAATATTTTCCACAAAATCATTGAAGAAAATTTCCCCAAGTTAAAGGAGAAGCCAATAAGGATACATGAGGCCTACAGAGCACCCAACAAATTTGACCAGAAAAGAAAATCCTCCCGCCACATAATAATCAAAACAGTAAGTATGCAGAACAAAGAAAAAAAATACTAAAAGCTGCAAGGGAAAAAGGCCAAGTAACATATAAAAGCAAACCCATAAGAATCACACCTGACTTTTCAACAGAAACTATGAAAGCCAGAAGGGCCTGGACAGATATCATGCAGACCCTAAGAGAACACAGATGTCAACCCAGGCTACTATACCCTGCAAAAATCTCAGTCCTCATAGACAGAGAAAGCAAGATATTCAATGACAAAAACAAATTTCAACAATACCTACACACAAATCCAGCATTACAGAAGACACTGGAAGGGAAAATACAACCCAAGAAAATTAGCTTCTGTCAAGAAAACACAGGAAATAATTAAACTTACTACAGCAAAACAAAAAGCAACCAAGCACACAACCTTATGAACACAGCCAACATCAAAACCAAAGGATCTAACCCCCATAGTGAGGAGAACAAGTTCTATTTCTAACAGGAACTAAATGACTGGCTCTTTGGCCTCCCCACCCCCCAAGGGAGGAGCAGTCCTGTTAGGCCACAGAGGAGAGCTTTGCAGCCAGTCCTGAAGATTCCTGATAAAACAGGGTCAGATGAATGGGGAGGAGGTCCCCCCTATCAGTGGACTTGGCAAGGGGCATGGTGGAGATGAGGGAGGGAGGGAGGGAGGGACTGGGAGGGAATGCGGGATTGGGACACGGCTGGGATACAGAGTTAATAAAATGTAACTGATAAGAAAAAAATAAAATTAAAAAAAAGAAAAATAAAAATTAAAAAATAAAATAAATAAATAAAAATTTAAAAAAAAAGGATCTAACAGCCACTGGTCATTAATCTCTCTCAACATCAATGGACTCAACTCTCCAGTAAAAAGACACAGATTAACAGAATGGATAGGTAAACAAAACCCAGTAATCTGTTGCATACAAGAAACACACCTGAGACACAAAGATAGACATTACCTGAGGGTAAAAGGTTGGAAGAAGACTTTCCAAGCAAATGGACTCAAGAAACAAGCAAGAGTAGCCATTCTAATATCTGATAAAATAGACTTTCAACCAAAATTAATAAAAAGAGATGGGGAAGGACACTTCATACTCATCAAGGGGAAATTCCACCAGGAAGACATCACAATCCTGAACATCTATGCCCCAAATACAAGAGCACCCACATTTGTAAAATAAACATTGATAAAATTTAAACCACATGAAGATCCCCACACATTGATAGTGGGAGACTTCAACACCCCACTCTCAACAAAGGACAGGTCAACAAAACAGAAATTAAACAAAGAAACAAAATCTCTGACAGAGGTCATGAATCAAATGGACCTCACAGACATTTACAGAAGTTTACACCCAAACACAAAAGAATTTACCTTCTTCTCAGCACCTCATGGAACCTTCTCCAAAATAGACCATATAGTTGGTCACAAAGCAAGCCTCAACAGATACAAGAAGACTGAAATAATCCCTTGTATCCTGTCTGATCACCATGGAATAAAGCTGGACTGCAACAACAAC
Organism: Psammomys obesus; assembly: GCF_907164565.1. Taxonomy (NCBI): domain Eukaryota; kingdom Metazoa; phylum Chordata; class Mammalia; order Rodentia; family Muridae; genus Psammomys; species Psammomys obesus. The sequence continues at coordinate 31,906,305 of NW_026596079.1, read as the reverse complement.
AGAAATAGCAAAATGCCTACACACACATAGAAATTAAACAACCTGTTACTAAATGACAGCTGGGTCAGGGAAGAAATAAAGAAAGAAATTAAAGTCTTCCTAGAACTCAATGAAAATGAAGAAACAACATACCTAAACTTGTGGGACACAATGAAAGCAGTGCTAAGAGGAAAGTTCATAGCACTAATTGCCTTCAAGAAGAAATTCGAGACAGCTCATTCAAGCAACTTAATGGTCCACTTAAAAACCCTAGAAAAAGAAGAAGCAGACACACCAAAAAGGAGTAGATGGCTGGAAATAATCAAACTCAGGGCTGAAATCAATCAATTAGAAACAAATAAAACAATTCAAAGAATCAATGAAAAAAAGAGCTGGTTCTTTGAGAAAATCAACAAGATCGACAAAGCCTTAGCCAAGCTATCTAAAAGGCAGAGAGACACTACCCAAATCAACAAAATCAGAAATGAAAAGGGGGACATAACTACAGACACTGAGGAAATCCAAACAATCATTAGGACTTACTTCAAAAGTCTATACTCAACAAAATTTGAAAATCTAAATGAAATGGATACTTTTCTTGATCGATTTGAATTACCAAAGCTGAATCAGGACCAGGTAAATCAATTAAATAGTCCTATATCCCCCAAAGAAATAGAAGCAGTCATCAAAAGTCTCCCATCCAAAAAAAGCCCAGGACCAGATGGCTTCAGCCCAGAATTCTACCAGACCTTCAAAGAAGAGCTAACTCCAATTCTCTTCAAACTATTCCACAAAATAGAAGCAGAAGGAACATTACCAAACTCATTCTATGAAGCCACAATCACCTTGGTACCTAAACCTCACAAAGACTCAACAAAGAAAAAGAATTTCAGGCCAATCTCCCTTATGAACATTGATGCAAAAATACTTAACAAAATACTTGCAAACCGAATCCAAGAACACATGAAAGATATTATCCACTATGACCAAGTAGGCTTCATCCCAGGTATGCAGAGGTAGTTCAATATACAGAAATCCATCAATGTGATCCACCATATTAACAAACTAAAAGAAAAAAACCACATGATAATCTCCCTAGGTGCTGAAAAAGCATTTGACAAAATCCAACATCCATTCATGTTTAAAGTACTGGAGAGATCAGGGATACAAGGCACATATCTAAACATAGTAAAGGCGTTATACAGCAAGCCTATAGCCAACATCAACCTGAACGAAGAGAAACTTAAAGCAATCCCACTGAAATCAGGGACAAGACAAGGCTGCCCACTCTCCCAATATCTCTTCAACATAGTGCTGGAAGTCCTTGCTAGAGCAATAAGACAGTCGAAGTAGATAAAGGGGATAAAGGGGATAAAAATGGGAAAAGCTAGAAGTCAAATTATCACTATTTGCAGATGATATGATAGTATATATGAGTGACCCCAAACACTCTACCAGGGAACTCCTACAGCTGATAAACACCTTCAGCAAAGTGGCCAGATATAAAATTAACTTAAAAAAATCAGTAGCACTACTGTATACAAAAGACAAAAGGGCTGAGAAAGAAATTAGAGAAACAACACTCTTCACAAAAGCCACAAATGACATAAAGTACCTTGGTGTAACCCTAACCAATCAAGTCAAAGACTTGTATGAAAAAAATTTCAATTCTATGAAGAAAGAATTAGAGGAAGATATGAGAAGATGGAAAGATCTCCCATGCTCATGGCTTGGCAGGACTAACATACTAAAAATGGCCATCCTATCAAAAGCAATCTACAGATTTAATGCTATTCCCCTCAAATTGCCAACACAATTCTTTAAAGACCTGGAAAGAAAAATTCTCAACTTCGTATGGAATAACAAGAAGCCGAGAAATGCTAAAACAATCCTCTACAATAAAAGATCTTCTGGAGGTATCTCCATCCCTGATCTCAAGCTGTACTATTAGAGCAACAGTTATAAAAACTGCATGGTACTGGCATAGAAACAGAATGGTGGATCAATGGAATCGAACAGAAGACCCAGAAATAAACCCACACACTTACGGACACCTGATTTTTGACAAAGATACCAAAACCATACAATGGAAAAAAGATAGCATCTTCAACAAATGGTGCTGGTAAAACTGGATGTCTACATGTAGAAAAATGAAAATAGATCCATACTTATCACCCTGCACAAGACTGAAGTCCAAGTGGATCAAAGACCTTAACATAAAACCAGACACATTAAATCAGCTAGAAAAAAAAAGTGGGGAAAACCCTAGAACTCATTGGTACAGGAGAAAACTTCCTGAACAGAACACCAACAGCACAGGCTCTAAGAGCAACAATCAATAAATGGGACCTCATGAAATTGAAAAGCTCCTGTAAAGCAAAGGACACCGTCATCAAAACAGAGCGACTGCCTGCAGATTGGGAAAGAATCATCACCAACCCTTTATCTGACAGAGGACTCATATCCAATATATATATAAAGAACTAAACAAGTTGAAAAGCAATAAATCAAGTAATCCACTTAAAAAATGGGGAACAGAGCTAAAGAGAGAATTCTCTGTAGAGGAATATCGAATGGCAGAGAAGCACTTAAAGAAATGCTCAACCTCATTAGCCATTAGGGAAATGCAAATCAAAACAACCCTGAGATTTCACCTTACACCCATCAGAATGGCCAAGATGAAAAACTCAAGGGACAACACATGCTGGAGAGGTTGTGGAGAAAGGGGAACCCTTCTCCACTGCTGGTGGGAATGTAAACTGGTACAACCACTCTGGAAATCAATCTGGCGCTTTCTTAGACAACTAGGAATAGCGCTTCCTCAAGATCCAGCCATACCACTCTTAGGCATATACCCAAAAGAGGCTCAAGTACACAAAAAGGACATTTGC
>NW_026596079.1:31864589-31898435 GCF_907164565.1 Psammomys obesus | reverse complement strand
ACTGGAAGGGAAAATACAACCCAAGAAAATTAGCTTCTGTCAAGAAAACACAGGAAATAATTAAACTTACTACAGCAAAACAAAAAGCAACCAAGCACACAACCTTATGAACACAGCCAACATCAAAACCAAAGGATCTAACCCCCATAGTGAGGAGAACAAGTTCTATTTCTAACAGGAACTAAATGACTGGCTCTTTGGCCTCCCCACCCCCCAAGGGAGGAGCAGTCCTGTTAGGCCACAGAGGAGAGCTTTGCAGCCAGTCCTGAAGATTCCTGATAAAACAGGGTCAGATGAATGGGGAGGAGGTCCCCCCTATCAGTGGACTTGGCAAGGGGCATGGTGGAGATGAGGGAGGGAGGGAGGGAGGGACTGGGAGGGAATGCGGGATTGGGACACGGCTGGGATACAGAGTTAATAAAATGTAACTGATAAGAAAAAAATAAAATTAAAAAAAAGAAAAATAAAAATTAAAAAATAAAATAAATAAATAAAAATTTAAAAAAAAAGGATCTAACAGCCACTGGTCATTAATCTCTCTCAACATCAATGGACTCAACTCTCCAGTAAAAAGACACAGATTAACAGAATGGATAGGTAAACAAAACCCAGTAATCTGTTGCATACAAGAAACACACCTGAGACACAAAGATAGACATTACCTGAGGGTAAAAGGTTGGAAGAAGACTTTCCAAGCAAATGGACTCAAGAAACAAGCAAGAGTAGCCATTCTAATATCTGATAAAATAGACTTTCAACCAAAATTAATAAAAAGAGATGGGGAAGGACACTTCATACTCATCAAGGGGAAATTCCACCAGGAAGACATCACAATCCTGAACATCTATGCCCCAAATACAAGAGCACCCACATTTGTAAAATAAACATTGATAAAATTTAAACCACATGAAGATCCCCACACATTGATAGTGGGAGACTTCAACACCCCACTCTCAACAAAGGACAGGTCAACAAAACAGAAATTAAACAAAGAAACAAAATCTCTGACAGAGGTCATGAATCAAATGGACCTCACAGACATTTACAGAAGTTTACACCCAAACACAAAAGAATTTACCTTCTTCTCAGCACCTCATGGAACCTTCTCCAAAATAGACCATATAGTTGGTCACAAAGCAAGCCTCAACAGATACAAGAAGACTGAAATAATCCCTTGTATCCTGTCTGATCACCATGGAATAAAGCTGGACTGCAACAACAACAGAAATAGCAAAATGCCTACACACACATAGAAATTAAACAACCTGTTACTAAATGACAGCTGGGTCAGGGAAGAAATAAAGAAAGAAATTAAAGTCTTCCTAGAACTCAATGAAAATGAAGAAACAACATACCTAAACTTGTGGGACACAATGAAAGCAGTGCTAAGAGGAAAGTTCATAGCACTAATTGCCTTCAAGAAGAAATTCGAGACAGCTCATTCAAGCAACTTAATGGTCCACTTAAAAACCCTAGAAAAAGAAGAAGCAGACACACCAAAAAGGAGTAGATGGCTGGAAATAATCAAACTCAGGGCTGAAATCAATCAATTAGAAACAAATAAAACAATTCAAAGAATCAATGAAAAAAAGAGCTGGTTCTTTGAGAAAATCAACAAGATCGACAAAGCCTTAGCCAAGCTATCTAAAAGGCAGAGAGACACTACCCAAATCAACAAAATCAGAAATGAAAAGGGGGACATAACTACAGACACTGAGGAAATCCAAACAATCATTAGGACTTACTTCAAAAGTCTATACTCAACAAAATTTGAAAATCTAAATGAAATGGATACTTTTCTTGATCGATTTGAATTACCAAAGCTGAATCAGGACCAGGTAAATCAATTAAATAGTCCTATATCCCCCAAAGAAATAGAAGCAGTCATCAAAAGTCTCCCATCCAAAAAAAGCCCAGGACCAGATGGCTTCAGCCCAGAATTCTACCAGACCTTCAAAGAAGAGCTAACTCCAATTCTCTTCAAACTATTCCACAAAATAGAAGCAGAAGGAACATTACCAAACTCATTCTATGAAGCCACAATCACCTTGGTACCTAAACCTCACAAAGACTCAACAAAGAAAAAGAATTTCAGGCCAATCTCCCTTATGAACATTGATGCAAAAATACTTAACAAAATACTTGCAAACCGAATCCAAGAACACATGAAAGATATTATCCACTATGACCAAGTAGGCTTCATCCCAGGTATGCAGAGGTAGTTCAATATACAGAAATCCATCAATGTGATCCACCATATTAACAAACTAAAAGAAAAAAACCACATGATAATCTCCCTAGGTGCTGAAAAAGCATTTGACAAAATCCAACATCCATTCATGTTTAAAGTACTGGAGAGATCAGGGATACAAGGCACATATCTAAACATAGTAAAGGCGTTATACAGCAAGCCTATAGCCAACATCAACCTGAACGAAGAGAAACTTAAAGCAATCCCACTGAAATCAGGGACAAGACAAGGCTGCCCACTCTCCCAATATCTCTTCAACATAGTGCTGGAAGTCCTTGCTAGAGCAATAAGACAGTCGAAGTAGATAAAGGGGATAAAGGGGATAAAAATGGGAAAAGCTAGAAGTCAAATTATCACTATTTGCAGATGATATGATAGTATATATGAGTGACCCCAAACACTCTACCAGGGAACTCCTACAGCTGATAAACACCTTCAGCAAAGTGGCCAGATATAAAATTAACTTAAAAAAATCAGTAGCACTACTGTATACAAAAGACAAAAGGGCTGAGAAAGAAATTAGAGAAACAACACTCTTCACAAAAGCCACAAATGACATAAAGTACCTTGGTGTAACCCTAACCAATCAAGTCAAAGACTTGTATGAAAAAAATTTCAATTCTATGAAGAAAGAATTAGAGGAAGATATGAGAAGATGGAAAGATCTCCCATGCTCATGGCTTGGCAGGACTAACATACTAAAAATGGCCATCCTATCAAAAGCAATCTACAGATTTAATGCTATTCCCCTCAAATTGCCAACACAATTCTTTAAAGACCTGGAAAGAAAAATTCTCAACTTCGTATGGAATAACAAGAAGCCGAGAAATGCTAAAACAATCCTCTACAATAAAAGATCTTCTGGAGGTATCTCCATCCCTGATCTCAAGCTGTACTATTAGAGCAACAGTTATAAAAACTGCATGGTACTGGCATAGAAACAGAATGGTGGATCAATGGAATCGAACAGAAGACCCAGAAATAAACCCACACACTTACGGACACCTGATTTTTGACAAAGATACCAAAACCATACAATGGAAAAAAGATAGCATCTTCAACAAATGGTGCTGGTAAAACTGGATGTCTACATGTAGAAAAATGAAAATAGATCCATACTTATCACCCTGCACAAGACTGAAGTCCAAGTGGATCAAAGACCTTAACATAAAACCAGACACATTAAATCAGCTAGAAAAAAAAAGTGGGGAAAACCCTAGAACTCATTGGTACAGGAGAAAACTTCCTGAACAGAACACCAACAGCACAGGCTCTAAGAGCAACAATCAATAAATGGGACCTCATGAAATTGAAAAGCTCCTGTAAAGCAAAGGACACCGTCATCAAAACAGAGCGACTGCCTGCAGATTGGGAAAGAATCATCACCAACCCTTTATCTGACAGAGGACTCATATCCAATATATATAAAGAACTAAACAAGCTGAAAAGCAATAAACCAAGTAATCCACTTAAAAAATGGGGAACAGAGCTAAAGAGAGAATTCTCTGTAGAGGAATATCGAATGGCAGAGAAGCACTTAAAGAAATGCTCAACCTCATTAGCCATTAGGGAAATGCAAATCAAAACAACCCTGAGATTTCACCTTACATCCATCAAAATGGCCAAGATGAAAAACTCAAGGGACAACACATGCTGGAGAGGTTGTGGAGAAAGGGGAACCCTTCTCCACTGCTGGTGGGAATGTAAACTGGTACAACCACTCTGGAAATCAATCTGGCGCTTTCTTAGACAACTAGGAATAGCGCTTCCTCAAGATCCAGCCATACCACTCTTAGGCATATACCCAAAAGAGGCTCAAGTACACAAAAAGGACATTTGCTCAACCATGTTTGTAGCAGCTTTATTTGTAATAGCCAGAAGCTGGAAACAACCCAGATGCCCCTCAACTGAAGAATGGATGCAGAAACTGTGGTACATCTATACAACAGAGTATTACTCAGCAATGAAAAATAAGGAAATCATGTAATTTGCAGGTAAATGGTGGGACCTGGAAAGGATCATCCTGAGTGAGTTGTCCCAGAAGCAAAAAGACATGCATGGTATATACTCACTCATATAAACATATAATATAGAATAAACCCACTAAAATCTGTACATCTAAACAAACTAAGCAAAAGAGAGGACCCTAACTAAAATGTTCAATCCCCATCCTGAAAGGCAAAGAGGATGGACATCAGAAGAAAAAGAAAATAGGAAACAACCTCGGAACCTGCTACAGAGGGCCTCTGAAAGCCAGAAGAAAACAGGAAACAACCTTGAAACCTGCCATAGAGGGCCTCTGAAAGATTCTGCAGTATAGACTGTCAAAGCAGATGCTGAGCCTGATGGCCAGCTGATGGGCAGAGTGAATGGAATTCTATGTAAGAAGTGGGAAATAGTAAGAGCTGGAGGGGATGGGAACTCCACAAGGAGAGCAACAGAACAAGATAATTTGAACACAGGGAACTTCCCAGAAAATCATACTCCAACCAAGGACTATTCATGGAGATGACCTGGAACCCCTGCACAGATGTAGCCCATGGCAGTTCAGTGTCCAGGTGGGTTACATAGTAATGGGAAGAGGGACTGCCTCTGACATAATCTGATTAGCCTGCTCGTTGATCACTTCCCCCTGAGGGGGGAGCTGCCTTACCAGGCCACAGTAGAGGACAATGCAGCCACTTTTGATGAGAACTGATAGACTAAGATCAGAAAGAAGAGGAGAACCTCCCCTATCAGTGGACTTGGGGAGTGGCATGCATGCACAAAGGGGAGGGAGGGTGGGATCAGCAGGCTAGGAGGGAGGGGCTTATGAGGGGATACAAAATGAATAAAGTGTAATTAATAAAAAATTTTAAAAATACCACAATTTCTGTATCCATTCCTCCGTTAATGGACATCTGGGTTGCTTCCACGTTCTGGCTATTACAAATAAAGCTGCTACAAACATGTTTGAACCAATGTCCTTGTTGTGTATTTGTTTTTATACCTAGGATTGGTATAGCGGGGTCTTGAGGTAGCAGTACTTCTTTTTTTTTCTTTTTAAAATGTATTTATTTATTCATAATTATATTTCATTCACTTTGTATCCCAGCTGTAGCCTCCTTCATCTTGCCCTCACAGTCCCACCCTTCCTCCCTCATGTCCTTCCATGCCTTTCCCCAAGTCCATTGATAGGGGAGGTCCTCTTCCCCTTCCCTCTGACCTTAACCTACCAGGTCTCACCCAAACTGGCTGCATTGTCTTTGTGAAAGCATTTAGTACTATGAATTTTCCTCTGAACACTCCTTCCATTTTGTCCCTTAAGTTTGAGTATGTTGTCCCTTTATTTTCATTGAGTTCTAGAAAGTTTTAAATTTCTTTTTTTTTTTTATTGCTTATCTGACCCAGTGGGTCATTAAGTAAGGAGTTGTTCCGTTTCCTTGAGTCAATAGGCTTTCTGTTGTTTCTGTTGTTGTTGACTTCTAACTTTATGGTAGTCTGATAAGATGCAAGAGGATATTTCAATATTCTTATATGAATTGAAACTTGCTTTCTTATTAAATATGTGGTCAACTTTGAAGTTGGTTCTGTGAGATGCTGCAAGTGAAAATCTTGTGCTAGAAGAATTTCAAATTTCTGAAAATAAAAAAAAACAACTAAAAACAATGTCAGAAGATGGATAATTTTTCTATGTTCATGGATAAGTCGGGTTAACATTGTAAAAATGGACACCTTACCATAAGCAATCTACAGATTCGATCCAAACACCCTCAAAATATCAATGCAATTCTTTATAGACCTTAAAAGGGAACTTCTCAAATTTATGTGGAAAAAAAGAATATTGTTTTAGCAAACAATACAGTGTCAATCTTCAGGAGGTAACTCCATCCATGATCTCAAGCTGTACTATAGAATAACAGTAATAAAAATTGCATGGTTCTGGCATAGAAACAGACTAGTAGATCAATGGAATCAAACTAAAGATCCAGAAAACCCACACACATATGGACCCTTGATTTTTGACAAAGCACCAAAACCACACAATGGAAAAATCGCATAATCAACAAACAGTGCTGGTCTAGCTGGGTTTTTACATGTATAAAAATGGAAAAAAATCCGTATTTATCACTCTTCACAAAACTAATATCCAAATAGATATAAGGCCTCCACATAAAAACAGAAATACTAAATCTATTAGAAGAAAAAGTGGGGAAAAGCCTTGAACTCACTGGCATAGGAGAAAACTTCCTGAACAGAACACCCATAGCCCAGGCTTTAAGATCATCTTTCTATAAATGGGACCTCATGAAACTAAAAAGTCAGTGTAAAGCAAATTACACTGTTAATAGAATAAACCAACAGCCTACAGACTGGAAAAAGATTTTAACCAACGCTACATCTGACAGAGGGCTAATACCAAAAAAAAAATATAAAGAACTCAAGAAATTAATTAATAACAAACAAAATAACCCAAGTAAAAATGGGGTATAGATCTAAACAGAATTCTTAACAGAGGAATATCAAATGGCATAGAAACACTTAAAGAAATGTTCCATGTCCTTACACATCTACGAAATGCAAATCAAAACAATTCTGAGATTCCAACTCCCTACAGTCAGAATGAGTAAGTTCAAAAACTCAAGTGACAGCACATGCAGGGGAGGACATAGAGAAAGGGGAGCCCTCCTCCAATGCTAGTGGTGGTGCAAATTTGTACTACCACTTTAAAAATCAATCTGCTCCTTTCTCTGAAAATTGGGAATAATTCTACTTCAAGACCCATCTGTAGCAATCCTGGGCATGTAATCAAAATACAACAAAGAGTACACGCACCCTAACTCTTTCCCGCGCCACCCAGGGACCAGTCAACACAACCCCTCCTGGCAGAGGGAAAGAACAAAGAGGCAGCACACAGGAAAGGTGAACACCAAGTCCTGTGGCCACAGTGTCATAGAGCTGACTGTTACCCTACCCGTGGTGCACTTCTGCAGCAGGACCAAAACTGAGAGTAGTGAGCAAGGGGAACCTCTGTGCATTCCAACTGGTCCTGCAAGAGAGTGAGTGAGCCTTCTAGGGAGAGATTGCCCCAGACCCAGGGCCTCTCCACAGAAGCAACCAGGCGAGATCCCTGCCACCCACACTCCTAGTGTGGGCATCAGAGGGATTCTTGGGATAGCAACCCCAACAGTGAAGCCTCTGCCTTGTGGGTCCACTAAGGTAATCCAGGCAAACAATCCCTGGATCTCAGTCAGAACTGCGTAATAGTGGCTTGCAGGCCACTGCAATAGTCAGAGAATCTGCGCATGCACACTGCGCCTGCTAAAGGCTCACGCAAATAGTGCCAGCGTCACATTCTTTACTTAGGCAAAACTGAAAACAAAGTGCACACTCCCAAAGCAGTGAACTTCTCTCATCTTCCTGAAAAAACAGTCCAGAAAACAGAAAGAGAGGATCATAGGCCAAACTACAATCTCGAGGAACAACCAGTGAGGATTATAAATAACCAGATGGCTAGAGGCAGACGTAAGAACACTCCCAACAAAAATCAGGACACAATGACCTCACCAGCAACCCCACAAAACAATGGACACTTCAATTCACTAGATATACAAGAAAACGACCTCAAAACTATGTTTCTCCAGCTATTAGAGGCCCATAGAGATGAAATGCACAAAGCCCTCAGAGAAATAACCAAAGAAATCGAGACTAACCAAGAGGAAACAAATCGTGCTCTCAGAGAAATGACCACGAAAATTGAGGAAAACAGAGAAGAAATGCAAAAAGCTCTCAAAGAAATGTCCACACAAATGAAGGCAAATAAAGAAGAAATAAACAAAGCTCTCATAGAAATACAGGCAATTATACCCAAAGAAGTAGAGGCACAATTAGTGATACATAGAGAGGAAACAGAAAAAAAAATAGAAGCTATCATTGAAAAGCAGGAGTCCACATTCAAACAGATGAAGGAAATGGTGCAAGACATGAAAACAGAATTAGAATCAATAAAGAAAACACAAATAGAGAAAAACCAGGAAATAGAGAACATAGAGAAAAGATCAGGCACCACAAAGGTAAGCATCACCAACAGAATACAAGAGATGGAAGAAAGAATCTCAGGAGCCGAAGATACACTTGCGGAAATTGACACGTCTCTCAAAGCAGTACGTCTAATTGTCTGAGAAAGTGCCAGATTGACTTCCAAATTGTTTGTACCAGTTTACATTCCCACCAGCAATGGAGAAGGGTACCCCTTTCACCACAACCTCTCCAGCATGTGTTATCACTTGAGTTTTTCATCTTGACCATTTTGATGGGTGTAAGGTAAAATCTCAGGGTCGTTTTGATTTGCATTTCCCTGATGGCTAATGAGGTTGAACATTTCTTTAAGTGTTTCTCTGCTATTCGATGTCCTCTTTCGAGAATTCTGTTTAGCTCTGTTCCCCATTTTTTAATTGGATTACTTGAAAGAAGCTATCCAAATCAGGAAAATCCGAAATGAAAATGGGGACATAACTTCAGACACTGAGGAAATCCAAACAATTATTAGGTCATACTACAAAGGCCTATTTGCCATAAAATTTGAAATTCTAAATGAAATGGATAATTTTCTTGACAGAGTCCATCTACCAACATTAAGTCAAGATCAGGTAGAAAGACTGAACAGCCCTATATCCCCCAAGGAAATTGAAGCAGTCATTCACAGTCTTCCCTCCAAAAAAAGCCCTGGGCCAGATGGTTTCAGCGCAGAATTCTACCAGACCTTCAAAGAAGTGCTCACACCAATTCTCCTCAAACTATTCCACAAAATAGAAACAGAAGGTACATTACCAAACTCATTCTATGAAGCAACAGTCACCCTGATACATAAACCACACAAAGACCCAACAAAAAGGAGAACTTCAGACCTATCTCTCTTATGAACATTGACGCAAAAATACTCCATAAAATACTTGCAAACCGAATCCAAGAACACATCAAAGATATCATCCACCACGACCAAGTAGGCTTCATCCCAGGCATACAAGGGTGGTTCAAAATACAGAAATCCATCAATGTAATCCACCACAAAAACAAACTGAAGGAGAAAAACCACATGATCATCTCCTTAGATGCCAAAAAAACATTTGACAAAGTCCAACACCCATTCATGTTTAAAGTCTTGGAGAGATCAGGAATACAAGGCACATACCTAAAGATAGTAAAGGCAATATACAGCAAGCCTATAGCCAACATCAAACTCAATGGAGAGAAACTTAAATCAATCCCACTCAAATCAGGGACAAGACAAGGCTGCCCACTCTCTCCCTACCTCTTCAACATAGTACTTGAAGTCCTAGCCAGAGCAATAAGACAACTAAAGGAGATCAAGGGGATATAAATCAGAAAGGAAGAGGTCAAAGTGTCACTATTCGCAGGTGATATCATAGTATATATGAGTGACCCCCAAAATTCAACCAGAGAACTCTTCCAGCTGATAAACACCTTCAGCAAAGTGGCAGGATACAAAATCAACTCAAAAAAATCAGAAGCCCTCCTGTATAACAAAGACAAAAGGGCCGAGAAAGAAATTAGGGAAACAACACCCTTCACAATAGCCACTAATAACATAAAGTACCTTGGGGTGACACTAACCAAGCAAGTGAAAGACCTGTTTGAGAAAAACTTCAAGTCTCTGAAGAAAGAAATTGAAGAAGATCTCAGAAGATGGAAAGATCTCCCATGCTCATGGATTGGTAGGATTAACATTGTGAAAATGGCCATCCTGCGAAAAGCAATCTACAGATTCAATGCAATTCCCATCAAAATACCAACTCAATTCTTTACATACCTTGAAAAAAAAGATTCTTAGCTTCACATGAAGAATAAAAAAACCCAGAATCTCCAAAACAATCTTGTACAACAACAGATCATCTGGAGGTATCTCCATCCCCGATCTCAAGTTGTACTACAGAGCAATAGTAATAAAAACTGCATGGTATTTGCATGGAAATAGAAAGGAGGATCAGTGGAACCTCATAGAAGACCCAGAAATAAACCCACACACTTATGAATATTCGATTTTTGACAAAGAAGCCAAAACCATTCAATGGAAAAAAGACAGCATCTTCAACAAATGGTGCTGGTCCAACAGGATGTCCACATGCAGAAAAGTAAAAATAGATCCACATTCATCACCCTGCACAAAACTAAAGTCCAAGTGGACCAAAGACCTCAGCATAAAACCAGATACTCTAAATCTGTTAGAAGAAAAAGTGGGGAACAGCCTAGAACTCATTGGCACAGGAGACAACTTCCTGAACAGAACACCAACAGCACAGGCTCTAAGAGCAACAATCAATAAATGGGACCTCATGAAACTGAAAAGCTTCTGTAAAGCAAAGGACACTGTCATCAAAACAAAACGGCTGCCTACAATTTGGGAAAGAATCTTCACTAACCCTTTATCTGACAGAGGACTAATATCGAGTATATACAAAGAACTAAAGAAGCTGAAAAGCAGCAAACCAAGTAATCCAATTAAAAAATGGGGAACAGAGCTAAACAGAGAATTCTCGACAGGAATATCGAATGGCAGAGAAACACTTAAAGAAATGCTCATCCTCATTAGCCATCAGGGAAATGCAAATTAAAAGAACCCTGAGATATCACCTTACACCCATCAGAATGGCCAAGATGAAAAACTCAAGGGACAACACATGCTGGAGAGGTTGTGGAGAAAGAGGAACCCTCCTCTACTGCTGGTGGGAATGTAAACTGGTACAACCACTCTGGAAATCTATCTGGCACTTTCTAAGACAATTAGGAATAGTCCTTCCTCAAGACCCAGCTATACCACTGCTAGGTATATACCCAAAGTTTGTTCAAGTACACAAAAGGGACATTTGCTCAACCATGTTTATAGCAGCTTTATTTGTAATAGCCAGAACCTGGAAACAACCCAGATGTCCATTAACGAGGAATGGGTACAGAAATTGTGGTATTTTTACACAATGGAATACTACTCAGCAATCAAAAAGGAAGAAATCATGAAATTTGCAGGCAAATGGTGGGATCTAGAAAAGATCATCCTGAGTGAAATATCCCAGAAGGAGAAAGACAAACACGGTATATACTCACTTATATAGACCTATAAGATATGATAAACATAATGAAATCTATACACCTAAAAAAGATAATCAAGAGAGCGGACATGGGCTAAGATGATCAATCCTCCTTTAGAAAGACAGATGGGATGTGCACTGAGTGTATGACAAGAGTCTACTTAGCGCATTTGAAAGACTCTAACTAGCAGTGTTTTCAAAGCAAAGACTCATGACCAAACCTTTGGCAGAGTACAGGGAATCATAAGAAAGAAGGGGAGTTAGTCTGATGAGGAAAGGATAGGCGCTCCACAGGGACCAAATATATCTGGGCACAGGGTCTTTTCTGAGACCTTGACATTCAACCAAGGACCATGTATGGATATAACCTAGAACCTCTGCTCAGATGTAGCCTGTGGTAGCTCAGTAACCAATTGGTTTCCCATAGTGAGGGAAACAAGGACTATTTCTAACAGGAACTCAATGACTGGCTCTTTGACCTTACCACCCACCAAGGGAGGAGCAGTCCTGTTAGGTCACAGAGGAAGGCCTTGCAAGCCAGTCCTGAAGATACCTGATAAAACAGGATTGGATGAATGGGGAGGAGGTCCCCCCTATCAGTGGACTTGGCAAGGGGCAGGGTGGAGATGAGGGAGGGAGCGTGGTATTGGGAGGGAATGAGGGATCGGGACACGGCTGGGATACAGAGTCAATAAAATGTACCTGATAAGAAAAAAATAAAATTCAAAAAAAAATATGGTGTATGTGCATAAAGGAATGTTGCTAAGAAATACAAATCAAAATTTCAAATCTGCAGATAAATGGACAAAACCAGTAAAAACATTGTACTGACTGAGGCATGTTCTCTTTCCTATGCAGAACCCAATTTCAAATCTTTTTTGTAAACTTTACTTGGAGAAGAAGTGGAAGTCAGGATAGAGTACAGCCTTGCAGAGAGCAACATGTTAAGGGAAGAGGGTAGTTGAGTATAGTCAACATTAAAGTAGATAAGTGAATACTGGGGGTGGAAATGCTTAAGCAGGGATAGATGGAGAAGTATGGGGGACTTTAGGAAGCTGAGGAAAGTGATAACTCTAAAGGAAAGTTTGTGACAAGCCATATGGAAACCAACTAGTTAGTAAACTATATGTTCACTAACATTTCAAAATATTGAAAATAATGATTAGTTTAAAAATATCTGTGTGTGTGTGTGTGTGTGCGTGCGTGTGTGTGTGTGTGTGTGTGTGTGTGTTTGCATGTGCATACATATGAAAGCAGCTATCAACAGAGGCCAGAAAAGGTTGCCAGATTCTGTGCATATGGAGTGCTTGTGAACTGTCAGACATAGGCTACATAGTGAGACCATGCTTAAATAACAAACGAACAAATAAATAAAAGAATTAACATGGCTTAGTGGGTAAGGACAAATATTTGCTACCAATCCTGAGTTGCATCCCTGGTACAGTGGCAGAAGAAGAAAGCCGACTCCATACAAGTTGTCCTCTAACTCCACAGACATGGCACATGCTTGTGAGTGTGTATTCAAACAATGAAATTATGTAAAACGAAATAGCCTATCAGTACAAAAAAAAAAATCAAATAATTGTTTAAGGCTTCCAGCTGAAGAAATTTCAAATAACTTGTTTCCATATCCCAAACTTTGCCTCATTAATATGACTTATTTACTATAAGAACAACCAGTCAAGTTTCTATTTCTTCCAGCATATCAAAAACATGCCTATATTTTATTTTGAAATTAAACATTATATTTATGCAATACAAATGCAATTGTATGTATAGTAGTTGCTGAAAACTCTTCTCAAGACAACCACTAATTTATCTTAATATCCTTAGAATTACAAAAAGCCCCATTTTTATTTCGACATTTCTTGAGACAGAATGCAAAGTGTGTGCCACAGTCATGGAAGCCAACTGCTGTTCATCTATTTTGGGTGACAGATTCTGGGACATTATGACAAGAGTACATAGATGACACTTCTAGATATTCCTGTAAGAACAAATTGCAGACCTATCAATTAGCTTTATTGAGTCAAGCCAAAAAAAATCAAACAGAACATGATTTGCAAAATGTGAACAAAGAAAAGGATTCATGGAACCCATTTTCCGACTATTTCCATATGGAACTTGACATGGCAGAAAAGACACCATAGAATGTAGCACTGTTTTGGACGTTTTTTGTTGGCAGGCACCTCTCACTTGGGGGAGCTTTACTTCATTTAATTGTGTCAGAAAATAAAAGAGTCTGCATTATCACATTTTACAGAAAGTCTAATTTGGAGCAACAACCGCTAGCTTTTGCACACTATTCGTAATTCTACCTCTTCCAATGTATGTTGAGTGCTCAGCATTGATTCAACAGGATTTTATTTCATGTGTAAAAATACATTACCGAAAATTTTCACAAAGGAAGTCTAGTTTCCATACAACAAACATTTTACTCAGGATAGTATTGAACTCAGAGTTGCTACAATTCTGTAGTTATTTTAAGAACTATATTACTAAATATATGTTCAGGAAAAGAATAAAGAAACTTTGCAGCATTCCACTCTATTAGATTTCAAATTCCTCTTTTAATACAAGTGGTGGTCACTTTATAGTTCTTTTTCTATTTCTCTTTTAAAGGAAAATCACAGAGTAAATGTTATCTGTGGAAGGTGACCTGATATTTAGTCTGGGCTAAATAATCCTCAAAAAAGTAGAAAGAAAAAGTTTAATACCTCTGTTCCATACTCTGTAAAAAGAATTGCCTAATGGATATTTGAAAATTTGAAATTCCATTTACCTTGCATAATCATCCATGTGACTGAGACATCCCAGAAAGGTTTCAAAATTTATCAGGCAAACGAATATTTCAGTACTTATCAATTCTTTAGAATTATATCCTTCATTCTTATTAACTGCTTCTCAATTTTATGTGGTTGCTTATATTTTTGCCAATTATTTTTTTGGACAAAATGACCTGGAATTCTACCACTGCTATGGAAAACTCAACTATGAACTTTACTTCCTTCTCTCTTGAAAGAAGTGAAGAACAGAGGGCCATTTAGAGCAGTATAACTCATTTCAAGTGAGAAATTTATTGACACATGAAACATACACTTTGTTCTGCCTTTGGTGTATAGTTCAAAAAGATACTAAGATCACAGAGTTTTGTAGATACATAGAGTTACATTTATGGAATGCAGAGAGAAATGAGGTTCTGTCAAAAGCATTCTTGTTTCTTTTCCTTCATTGCCTCTTCATTCTTAGTATCCTGTACTCATTAATATTCTATAATTAAAGTATCAGAAAATTACAGTTAAATCTATGAAGCGTTCTGCCATCAGGAAAGAAACTTTGTTATGATATTAGTAATTAATTTTCTGGATTAAAAAGGAGAAGGTATAAACGTATTCTAAATTTAGAATAAATCTAAATTTATTTAGAATTAGAAGGTATAAAGCAGTCTAGCAATCTAGACTGCTTTTATGCAGTCTAAAATGATAACACGTATGTGGATTAACTATTCAATTCCAAAATGAATTTGAATATTTGATTTTGAATTATTCTCATGCCCTCTTTATACATACCTTTTGTGAACTTTTATCCTACTGTAGTCTTTCCTCAAGCTAATGACTCATTCAGTTCTTAGTGAACATTGTGTGTAGCAATTATTAACATCTAATTTCATTATTATCTCAGTAGCTTATTTGTTACAATTGTTCAGTTAAAGAAAAGGTTGACAATGTCTTAAATTAACTAATTAATCAATTAATTTAAAAACCAAAAATTTGTTAAGTGCTGCATAATATTTTCAATTATATACATCATATAAAGTAAAATGTAGTCATTAATATATATGTCATTCTCTATATTTGATGAAGATGTATGGACATGGATGGATGTATATGGAAAATGTGGTATATATGCAAAATAGAATATTATATGCTTACGGTATAGAAGGAAATCTTGTCATTTGCAACATGAATGGACTTGGAAGACACTGATAGTTTGAAATAAGCCAAGTAACAAAAGAAGATGTCATTTTTAATCTTTATCATGGCATTTCTCAAAATAAACAAAAGAATAGGACGTTAAATTTAATGTTAGATATTTTGGTAATAATAGTTTACATTAGTAATGAAGTACAAGAAATAAAAACTTTCTATATATTTAACTGTCATTTTGCATTCAATCACTATTGTCTTTTGTTTTTTTTTTGTTTTGTTTTTTTCTGGAAAGATTGGCTCAAGCAGAAGGCGACCATGTGAGCAAATGTAAAGTACTTTAGTACTTTAAGCCATTTTTATTTTACTCTCAGATCTCCATAAGTCTCATAATAAACTGATTTTTCATTTTATCTTTTTATTAAAACATATACAAAAAGTCAATCATCTTTCCCCCTGTATTTTTAAACTACATTTTTTTAATTTTTTATATTAGTTATGGTTAATTTACTTTGTATCCCAGCTGTAGCCCCCTCTCTCATCCCTCCCAATCCCACTCTCCCTCAGTCATCTCCTCCTATGCCCCTCTCCAAGTCCACATATAGGGAAGGTCCTCCTCCCCTTCCATCTGACCCTAGTTTAATCCGGTCTCATCAGAACTGGCTACATTGTCCTCCTCTGTGGACTGGCAAGGCTGCTCTCCTTTTACTTTTAGCCTCAGATTTGAAAAAGTTCTAAATCAATAAGAGAAATGTATCTGTAAGCTATACAGAATATTTATCAATGTTTTTAAACTATTTTTTAAATTTTAGTTTTGTCCATGAGATGAACCAGGAAATAGCAATCGTTGTATTCCTGCTTCATTAATGGGCATACATAACTTCAAATTTTTGTAAGACCTGGCTCTAATGTATATGCTAACAGACTTTGATTTGTACTGTGTGACAGAGTTACTTTGGATTATGTCATTTTAACATACCATAAAGAATGATGCACTGTGTCTTATTTTACCTTGAAGGAGTATATAGTCCAGATCTCATATGTCTATAAGTTTAGACACTAAGTAAATGACTTGAGGGGAAAATGATGAAATTGCTGTATTATTAAATGCTACATAAATGTGCTCAGCTAATGCTAATCTATATTAAGAAAGCACAATGAACACATATTTTATATAATTTAGGTAACTGAGAAAGTCTCATATGAGAACTTAGATGTTTTTCTCCCTCCGTAAATAGTCATAAGAAAATACAACAGTATAATTTCAGTAAGGATCTATGAGACATCAATCTGTTTCGAGGATGGAAAGTTGGTTGTAGCACAGCAGTCAATGGTAAACAACTATTAGACATGTATAAGATGCTATTGTTAAGAGTCAGTCACTCTTAGAAGCAGTCTGTGTTATCTCGGGGTTACTGCACAAGAGGTAACAGACTTTGCTGATAGGACAATACTGTGCTTACTTCTAAAACCCTCTACACACTCTGGAAAAAAATCTTCTCAGCATCTATTGAAAATGTCTCCTAGCTGTTAGCCCATGTTCTGTGGAGCAGCAGTGATAGACGGCTTGTCAGGCTCTCTCATATGTGATGTCCTTATATGACTCACCACATAGTATTCCACACTGAGGCCTGGGTTAAATTTGTTCTAAAAGGTGGAGCCATTAAGTATTTTGTAAAGGAAGAAGTGAACAAGTGCTGAAATGACTGGATGAAACAGTTGACAATACTGTAGGACAATAGTGTTTGTTTATTTTTCCATGACTTTGTCATCAGTTCCTATGACATCAATATGATTCATATGAGCCACACAATATAATATCTTGATCATTAGTCTCTGAAATTCAGTTTTGGAAATTCTGAGATAGAACATGGACATTTTCATTTTAAGTATATCTTCAGCCCTTGAAATCATTTTTCTGGAGTTATGCTTGATGTGATTAACAGAAAAATAGATGAGGTTCATTTAAGGAGCAGCTAAAGATAGAACATTGAAAACTGTCACTCTGTCTTCCCCTATGCTTCTCACATCGAGTCCTGCCTGAAGACTTTGTCTCCTTTCATGCTCTCATTTATTTAGAAGGTTGATATCAGAGTCCTGGTTTAATGAACTTCATTAGTGGCTTTTTATGTGTATCTTCCAACAGAGAACACGCAATTTAGTAGAAAACAGTTACTTTGGTATCCTTCAGATTTCTTTAAAATTTATTTCTGAATTTATTTTGACAATCTAACTAGCAGTGTTTTCAAAGCAAAGACTCATGACCAAACCTTTGGCAGAGTACAGGGAATCATAAGAAAGAAGGGGAGTTAGTCTGATGAGGAAAGGATAGGAGCTCCACAAGGACCAAATATATCTGGGCACAGGGTCTTTTCTGAGACTGACATGCAACCAAGGACCATGTATGAATGTAACCTAGAACCTCTGCTCAGATGTAGCCTGTGGTAGCTCAGTAACCAATTGGTTTCCCATAGTGAGGGGAACAAGGACTATTTCTAACAGGAACTCAATGACTGGCTCTTTGGCCTCCCCACCCCCCAAGGGAGGAGCAGTCCTGTTAGACCACAGAGGAGAGCTTTGCAGCTAGTCCTGAAGATACCTGATAAAACAGGATTGGATGAATGGGGAGGAGGTCCCCCCTATCAGTGGACTTGGCAAGGGGCACGGTGGAGATGAGGGAGGGAGAGAGGGACTGAGAGGGAATGAGGGATCGGGACACAGCTGGGATACAGAGTTAATAAAATGTAACTGATAAGAAAAAAATAAAATTCAAAAAAAAAAAACTTATGCTTTTAGTTTCTTTAAAAGCTTTGTGAGAAGTTGTGTATGCATGTGTGTGTGTGTGTGTGTGTGTGTGTGTGTGTGTGTGTGTGTGTGTTGGGAGAAATTTAGAGTTACAAAATATAAACAGAAGGAATTCCTCAAAATTTTAGTGCAGACTGCACAATCAGGTTTATCTTTTCCAAACTAGCTGTTATAAAATATGTTATTTTTATGAGTCACCTAAATATAATGTTAATGAAAAATAATCAGTAATAATTACAGTGGATTTTATTAAGCTTTTGTTATATTTCAGGCTATATTCAATATACTCTTTAAAGTATATAATTTGACTTTTTATTAGTACTCTAAAATGGGTATAACAATTATACAAGGAAATAGTATATATGAAAGTTAAGTTATAAAAATAAACAATACCTATATCTACCCATCCACACATGCACCTATCCATTTCTTTAAATGTTAAAAATTGGACTGCAGGGAGATATCTCAACAGTTAAAGGATGTAGCTTCCAAAGTTGACGAGCCTGAGGTTATGAGTTCAGCCACCAGGTCCTACATGATCATAGAAGAGAACTAACTTCAAGTTTTCCTCTGACCATTTCAAGCACACACACTCTGAAATAAACAGATATTCAAAATTACAATAAATTAATTAGAAAACTTATCAAATCACATAAATTAAACAATAAAAAATACTGTTACTGTTTGTTCTATTTCTGTGACAAAATACCATGACTAGAACAACTTTAAAAAAAAAAGTGTTTCTGTATCCATTCCTCAGTTGAAGGGCTTCTGGGTTGTTTCCAGATTCTGGCTATTACAAATAAAGCTACTACGAACATGGTTGAGCAAATGTCCTTGTTGTGTAGTTGAGCATATTTTGAATATATACCTAGAAATGGTATAGCTGGATCTTGAGTAAGCGCTATTCCCAATTGTCTGAGAAGCAGCCTTACCAGGCCACATAGGAAGGAAATGCAACCAGCCCTGATGAGACCTGATAGGTTAGGGTCAGATGGAGCGGGTGGAGGACCTCCCCTCTCAGTGGACTTGGGGAGAGACATGGGATGAGATAAGGAAGGGAGGGTGGGAATGGGAGGGAATATGAGAGGATCTACAGCTGGGATACAAAGTGAATAAATTGTAATTATTATAAAAAATTTAAAAAGAATTTAAAAATGTATTTCACTGGGGTTTGCTTACAATTTCTGAGGGTTAATCCATGAGCATCATGGGAGGGAGTGTGGTAATGGACATACAGGCATATATGCATTCAGTGAGTCAGCCGTGGTGGCGTGCTTTCATCTGATATGCCAAATGCAGGCAATGAGAGAGACAGACACTTGGCCTGGCTAATGCTTTTGAAATCTACAAGTGACACATCTTCTCTGACAATTCCATACCTCACATGTTTTCCAAACAGTCTCATTAACTGTGACCTTGCATTCAAACATATGAATATATATAGGGGCCACTTTTATTCAAACCATCAAAGTAGGAATTAAAAATTTATGACATACACATGAGTAACTATTTTTGTTTATTTTTTATTACTATTAAGATGAAGTGAATTGATTTCCGTGAAATGTAGAATCACCAGATTTGGTTGGCAGGATGTGTAAATACAGACTCTACCTATATATTACTTTAAATATAGTATATAGCAAGTAATAAAATAAGGTGCTGCTGTAGTGACTTTGTTTTGAAATGATTGCAAAGTATAGTTCCCATGGCCACTCATTTATGAATTATTCTATAATAAAATTGATATTTTAAATGAAGAGATAAATGACATGGTTAGAGAAAATGTTAGCTGTAAGTGACAAATGATTATTTTTTAAGTAAAAACAGAAAATTAGATGTAAATTTCAATATAAAAGAAGACAGGAAAAATCACAGACAGGAACTTCCAAAGTCTATCAGTTATATTAAATTGTTACTATTACCATTTTCCTTTACCAAATAACAGCAATAAATGTAGTAAAGCAAGTTATTAAAATATTGTTAATATTATTAACAGTTATAATTCTCACCAACATCTCTGAGAATGAAAATGCTATCAGTAACCATATAATACTAACACCGAAGCAAATAACTAGAAGTTTTAACCTACATAGTATAGCGTAGATGGAAGCTTCCATCACTGCGGGCCTCATGTAGACAAAGATTTATTTGCTAGAACTGTTTTTCAGTGACAAATTTATTTTTCCATGTTCCAATGAAGCAGTCATTAGCTAACCATCACACTTACCCCTTCCGGGTATCCAGGATGCATGAAATTATCTAACTTAACCTATTTTTGGACCAGCTGTATCCAGTGATTGATTAATGAAAATGAAGGAAACTTTGAGCAATTTGTCCAATTAACAAAAGCAGTGAAGACCCACTTCAGCTTCATAGTTCCTCAGGAGGATGCTTAGGAATGAAATTGTCCTGCATGATGGCTTATTTTTCTTTTGTATATTTTCCTTTCCTACACCTTGATAAATCATCTGCATGCTAAACTATGTGACTATGTAGACTGTGTTATAAGGATACTCAACCAGTCTGAGAACAGTGGTCCTAAGCCATGCTGAGATTGGTGTACAGACAACTATAAAACATTTTATCTTAATGGATATAGAGGTGTTAATCCTGGTGGGCTAATTTGTTGGAGCAATGTGATACATTAGATGACATTCTCAATTAGGTACTTGAGAAGCTTTCAGAAACTATGAAAAATACAGTGAAATAGTCAATGATGAGACTTGGCAATCTGAAAAATTGATGAAACAACTGGCCTATTCATGTTTTGTTGTTGTTGTTTTGTTTACTTCTTGTCCTTAGCACTGTGGCCTGAACTAGTTTAAGTACCCAGATTGTACTAGGATAGATTTTTCTATCAGGACCACAAAACATCCACTAAATTATAAGTTCTACTGTTGCCTAAAGAATTTAGTTAGGCCCCTTCTACAAAAACAAAAAATCAAAACCAACAAAAAATTGTCAATGACAAAAAAAAATAAGAGTCACTAACTCTCTACTATAAACACATAAATATAGTTTCAGATAATGTGGGTAGAATATGCAAGCCAGTGCTACCTTCAAGAGTTAATAATTAAGTTAATCATCCTTAGCCTAAAAAGAGGTTATCTGAGGCTTAAAATCCTAGAAACCTCAGAGATGAAATTCTGGGTGTTTGTGCCTTTGGTATATAACTGGCCATGGGAACAAATATTTCTACATGTGTGGGGAAGCTTTTCTTCCCATGATTTTTCTATGAAAGAAGGCTCACCAAAACCACAGAGAAACTGTAGAAGTAGATGCAACAGCTAAAAGAATAAAATGTATTTAACACTGAAAAATTATCCTGAGTGAGATATCCCAGGAGCAGAAAGAGACACATGGTATACACTCACTTATAAGTGGGTACTAACCTATAAGATAGGATAAACATACTAAAATATGTATTCCTAAAGAAGATAAACAAGAAAGAGGTCCAGGGGTAAGATGATCAATCCTCATCTAGAAAGACAAAGGGGATGAACATTGGAAGTAGGAGAAAACAAGTAACAGGACAGGAGCCTACCGCAGAGGGCCTCTGAAAGACTCTACCTAACAGTGTATCAAAGCAGATACTGAGACCCATAACCAAGCCTTGGCAGAGTTTAGGGAATCATATGAAGGAAGGAGGAATTAGTATAATCTAGAGGGTACAGGGATCCCCACAAGGTCCAAATATATATGCGCACAGGGGTCTTCTCTGAGACTGTTTATCTAATCAAGGACCATGCATGGATATAACCTACAACCCCTGCTTGGACATAGCCCATGGTAGCTCAGTATCCAAGTGGGTTCCCTAGTAAGTGGGACAGGAATTGTTTCTGACATGAACTCAATGTCTGGCTCATTTAGTTTCCTCCCCCTCCCCCGGAGGGAGGAGCAGCCTTGCTAGGCCACAGATAAGGACATTGCAACCATCCAGAAGATACCTGATAAGCTAGGGCCAGATGGAAGGAGAGGCGGACACCCCCTCTCAGTGGACTCGGAAGGTGTCAAGGAGGAGATGAGAGAGGGAGGGGAGGATTGGGAGGGAAAGAGGCAGAAGGCTACAGCTTGCATACAAGTGAATGTATAAAATTATTTAAAAATAAAAAAAATAAAACTTGCAACAAAAAAAAAAAAGATAGTGTGTATCAAGGAAACACTTGATTCGACCATTACAGGAGCTCCTGCCAGAGAGCTTCAGCCTCCAGCCTCCTGAAAGATTGCCCAGGTCACCCCATATCTTTGGTAATTACCCAGACCAAGTGTATTAAAGACATGAAAGTATAATACTTTTATCATATCGTCAGAGGCAAATATGTCTTACTTAATACAGAGAAGACTTGAATAAGTGTAAGTAATGTTGAAAATAATCTGCTAGATAGAAAATTCACAAGAATACAGAGTACTGAGAAACTCATACCATAAGTGATATCATAAAATGTCATATGCCAGTGAGATGTCTGAGTGGGTAAAGGCACTGTCAACCAATAATGTGTGGTTTGAGTACTATTCTTGAATCTACATAAAGTTTGAAATAAAGGATAAAGCTTTTTCTGGCCTCTATATGTATTCTGTGGTGCACACACACACACACACACACACACACACACACACTCACACAACAATAGTAATTTTCACATATATATATTCATAAATAGATATGTTATATAATAATATGAAATAATTATTATTAATATAAAGAATTGTGTCTTACTGCACTATATAAATAAAAAGATAAAGTAGAATATTTTCTTGAACATCATTACCATTGTCATTACAGAATTTCTAAAATAACATCTGTAATAGAATAATTTTGTTATAATTATTTAATGTCATTTGAATATTTTCACCATCATGGTAATTGGATATTATCATTGTTTATTAAGTAGGATGCTAGTGCACTCAAATTCAAATGTCTGCCATATAATACATAACTATAAGTGTGTTTGTTCTATATTTTTAATAAAATTTCATTATGAAGTTTTGAGTGATTTAACTTCGGTCATGTTTACTGGCTGCACCTTTAATTGGCTCAGAGCTTTATAGCAATTGCAGAGTCTTTATGTTGAAAAATAACAAAGGTTCTTATATCTGGATCACTGGGGAATGGGGCTGATTTGGGTATGTGGGAATCCTGAATGCTTGGCTCTCTTCACAGCCATGTGGCCACTGGTTCTCCTCCCTTCTGGTTAGACCCATTTCTGTTTTGGGAACTGATCCCACTGCTGTTTCAAGCCAATTTCTCCTTGGGTCCAGCTGGCCTTCACTCTTCCTAACTCTAGCTGTTCCAAGTTTTCATGCCAGACTGACTCGTCTGTTCTAATGTGGTTGGCTTCAGATTCATTTCAGGTTTCAGGCTATACTCAAATTTACACAAGCAAGAAACCTGGGTGTAGATGAGAAGAGGAATATGTAAACTGTACTGTATTAATCATAAAACATAAGATAGCAGATATTCCCTCTTCACAGAGAAGTTCTGTCATTCTTTTTCATCACTGTATGTTCATTTTATAGCTAAAATGTCTGCATTTGAATTGTTTTGTGTACCTTTGAGGCAGACTGGTACTACATAATGTCTTCAGTATTCTATATTTGCAATTGCTGGAATGTTCTAAAAATACACCGAGTTTTGTTCGAGTTGTAGGTTATTGTCAGAGTAAGTAAAAATGTTTATTCCTAGTGAAGAATAAATTGAGTGCTTATCATCACTACATCAGGAAGTCATCATCTCCAATACTAAGAGCTGTTCCCCCATCCTTCATGTCCTTTTTATCCTCTTGTTTCCACCCTCCCCATGCCCCTTTTCTGGTTTGTTTTTTATTTTGTCACTTTAAACCCTCCTTCTTTTTCTCCCAGTCCCTCCCTCTGAACCATCCTCTTTTCCCTTTCCCTACTCCCCTTCTCCTCAGTAACTCACCCAGTCTAATCAGGACTGAGTCCATCCTTTCCCACTGAGACCCAACAAGATAGCCCACCTATGGGAAGGTGCTCCAAAAGCATGCAACAGAGTACCTGTCAGAGATAATGTCCTGTCTTATTGCTAGGGGACCCTCCTGAGGACAAAGCTGCCATCACTTACATAAGTATAGGAAACCTAGGTCCAGTCAATGTATGCTCTTCTGGTGATGGTTCAGTCTCTGTGAGTCCCCATGGTCCTCAGTTGATTCTGTTGTTCTTTTTGAAGAGTTCTTCTCCCAGTCAGCTGTTTCTTGTAAAGATGGTCAGAAATTTAAGTCTGTTGTGAAAGTGTACTGCCTACTCTGATCTTCATAGTATTCTCTCATAAATATCAGATAAACCCATTGACAGCTAATATTTGCAGTAACTTCATCTACTTAGAAGTGTTATCATAGCCAGACATGGTGGTGGAGACCTATAATTCCAGAACTTGGGAGATAAAGGCAGGAACATTGTTGAAAATTCAAAGCCAAGCTGGAAACCATCATCAAATCTTGTCTTGAAAACCACAACCCCAAACAAAACAAACAAATTAAAAAGAAAGGAGTATGTTTAGAGCTCAATAATGTACTCAAAATATCAGCCTGAATTGAGCTAACCTCCTGATGGGCCTGTGCAATGTCTCCTTTTAGATGCCAAATATGTTATTGCATTTTCATAAGTATACATGATGACCAGTGTGACACAGAACTGTATTAGGTTAATAATACAGTTATTTATTAAGATATCCTATAAAATTTTTCAATATGACAGTGACCAGCGCGCACTATATCTGATGGGCAGAGGATAAAAACCTCTGAAATTGGTGAGTGGAAAGGCAGCTGAAGCCAGAACATTGACATTGAGGCTTCCTGGGTGAGAGGGAACAACCTCTGAGCTGAGACCATTTGGATGCATGTCAGCCGTGGACTTTTCTGGAGACTGAGAGTGGCGAATATTCAATCACCAGCACCCTCACCCCCTCCTGGGCTTAAGCCGCACATTCCAGGCACCTAAACTCTAGCACCCTGTCCTTCAAGGCACACTTCCACATACAAAGCTGTGCTTGCTCGCCCTCATGGGTTTACCAGAGCAGCAACCTTCCTCCTTTAGATACAGCTGAAAAACCAACTCACACTCTGAAACTGGTGGACCTCTTTCATCTTCCCTGAAGAATAATACAGACACAAGAGAAAGACCCAGTCAAAAGTACAGACTCCAGGAACAAACAGTGAAGGTTACAGATAAGCAGATAAGCAGATAAGCAGACAGCTAGAAGTCAGCATAAAAACAGATTCAAGAAAAATCATAATGGCTTTATCAGCAACCTCAAAAATCATTGGATATTTTAATTCATTGGAAACACAGGAAAATGATTTTAAAGCTATCCTTATCCCATTATCAGAGGCACATAAAGAGGAAACAAAGCTCTCAAAAAAAGAGTCACAAAAATGGAGGCAAATAAAGAGGAAATGAATAAAGCTCTCAAAGAAATAAAGGCAACTACAGCCAAAAATATAAAATAATAAAATAAAGGCACAATTAGAGGCGCAATTAGTGGCATATAGAGGGAAAACGAACAAAAAATAGAGGCCATTATGGAAAGACAAGAATCCACATTCAAACAGGTGAAGGAAATGCTGCAAGACATGAAAACAGAATTAGTATCAATCAAGAAAACACAAACAGAGAAAACCTTGGAGATGGAGAAGTTAGAGAAAAGATCAGGAACCACAAAGGTAAGCATCACCAATAGTATACAAGAGATGGAAGAGAGAATCTCAGGTGCTGAAGATACACTTGCAGAAATTGATACATCCCTCAAAGAAAAATGAAATCAGAAAAGTTCCAGACACAAATAATCCAAGAAATCAAGGATGCCTTGAAAAGACAAAAATCTAAGAATAATAGGAATAGACAAAAAAGAAGATTCCAGGACCAAAGGTCCAGAATATATTTTCAAGAAAATCATGGAAGAAAAATATCCCAACTTAAAAAAAGAGATGTCCATAAACATACAAGAGGCCTACAAAACACCAAATAAAGTAGACCAGAAAAGAAATTCCTCATGTCAAAACAATAATAGTCAAATACTAAATCTACAGAAAAAATATTAAAATCAACAAGGGAAAAAGGCCAAGTTACATATAAAGGTAGACTTATCAGAATCACACCAGACTTCTCAACAGAAACTGTGAAAACCAGAAAGAACTAGGCAGACACCATGTAGATGCTAAAGGATCACAGATGCCAACCCAGAATACTATACTCAGCAAAGATTTCAATGAACATAGATGGAGAAAACAAAGTATTCCATGATAAAACTAAAGGTAAGTGATAACTACACAGCAACCCAGCCCTACAGAAGATATTAGAAGGAAAACTCCAATCCAAAAAAAAAAAAAAAAAAAAAAAAAACAACTACACCCAAGAAAACACAGGATATAGGTAAATTCACCACAAAAATTAAAAGAAAACAAACATTGAAACAGAGTAACACCACAAACTCCACAATAAAAGAAACTAACATTCATTGGTTACTATTATCTATCAACATCAACTGAATCAAATCTTCAATAAAAACACATAGACTAACAGAATGGTTGAAGAAACAGGATCCAACATTCTGCTGCATCCAAGAAACACACTTCGGCAACAAAAATAAACACTACCTCAGAGTAAAGGGCTGGAATAAATCTTTTTCAAGCAAATGGATCCAGAAAACAAGCTGAGGTAGCTAACATAATATCTAATAAAATAGTCTGTCAACCAAAATTAATCAAAAAAGATGAGGAAAGGCACAATTCTCATCAAAGGAAAAATCCACCAAGAGGACATCACAATTCTGAACATCTATTCCCCAAATACAAGAGCACCTACATTTGTAAATGAAACATTATTAAAGCTGAAATCACCTATCAATCCCAATACTTTATAGTGGGAGACTTCAACACTCCACTCTCACCATGGAACAGATCATCTAGACAGAAGCTAAACAGGGAAATAATGGCACTTACAGAGGTCCTAAATCAAATGAATCTAATAGATGTCTACAGAACTTTTCACCAAACTCAAATGAGTATACCTTCTTTTCAGCACCACATGGATCCTTCTCAAAAATTGACCATATAGTCTGGCACAAAGCAAGCCTCAACAGATACAAGAAGATTGAAATAATCCCTTGTATCCTATCAGACCACCATAGCGTAAAAGTAGGCTTCAACAACAACAACAGAAATAACAAAAAGCCTATATCCAAATGGAAACTAAACAACTCTACTCAATGACAGCTTGGTCAGGGAAGAAATGAGAAAAGAAATTAGAGACTTGCTAAAATTCAATGAAAATGAAGGCACAACTTACCCAAACTTATCGGACACAATGAAAGCAGTGCTAAGAAGAAAGATCATAGCACTAAGTGCCTCCAGAAAAAGGTTGGAGACATCCCAGACAAGCAAGTTAACAGAACACCTAAAAGCCCTAGGAAAAAAAGAAGAAGAAGAAAAAGAAGAAGAAGAAGAAGAAGAAGAAGAAGAAGAAGAAGAAGAAGAAGAAGAAGAAGAAGAAGAAGAAGAAACAGGCATACCCAAGAGGAGTAGGTGGTTGGAAATAATCAAACTCAGAGCAGAAATCAATGAATTAGAAACAATAAAAACAATTCAAAGAATCAATGAGACCAGGAGCAGGTTCTTTGAGAAAATCAATAAGATAAACAAACCCTTAACCAAACTAACTAAAAGGCAGAGAGAAACTATCCAAATCAGAAAATCAGAAATGAAAAGGGGGGGCATAACAATAGATACTGAGGAAATCCAAACAATCAGTAGGTCTTAGTACAAAAGCCTATATGCCACAAAATTTGAAAATCTAAATGAAATGGACAATTTTCTTGATAGATTCCATTTACCAAAATTAAATCAAGATTAGGTAAATAGATTAAATAGTCCAATATCACCTAAGGGAATAGAGTAGTCATCAAAAGTATCCCTTCCATAGAAAGCCCACCCAGGGCCAGATGGTTTCAGTGCAGAATTTTACCAGACCTTCAAAGAAGAGCTAACACCAATTCTCTTCAAACTATTCCACAAAATAGAAACAGAAGGAACATTACCAAACTCATCTATGAAGCCACAGTCACCTTGATACCTAAACCACACAAAGACCCAACAAAAAAAGAGAACTTCAGACCTATTTCTCTTATGAACACTGATGCAAACCGAATAAAAACCAAATACAAGAACACATAAAAGATATCATCTTCCATGACCAAGTAGGCTTCATCCCAAGCATGCAGGGGTGGTTCAATATCTGAAAATCCATCAATGTAATCCACTATATAAACAAACTGAAGGAGAAAAACCACATGATCATCTCCTTAGATGTCAAAAAGCATATGATAAATTACAACACCCATTCATGTTTAAAGTCTTGTAGAGATCAAGGATATAAGGCACATACCTAAACATAGTAAAGACAATATACAGTAAGCCTATAGGCAACATCAAACTCAATGGAGAGAAACTTGAATCAATCCCACTGAAATCAGGGGCAAGGCAAGGCTGCCCACACTCTATGTATCTCTTTAACACGGTGCTTGAAGTCCTTGTTAGAGCAATAAGTAACTAAAGGAGATCAAGGGGATAAGAAAGAAAGAAACCAAAGTATCACAATTTGATATAATACTATACATGAGTAATCCCAAAAATTCAACCAGAGAACTCCTTCAGCTGATAAACACCTTCAGCAAAGTGGCTGGATACAAAATTAACTTAAAAAAAAATCAGTAGCCCTGCTGCATATGAAAGACAAAAGAGCTGAGAAAGAAATTAGGACAACAACACTCTCCACAATAGCCAATAATAACATGAACTACATTGGTGTGACTCTAACCAAGCAAGTGAAAGACCTGTTTGAAAAAAAACTTGAAGTCTCTGAAGAAAGAAATCAAAGAAGATATCAGAAGATGGAAAGATCTCCCACACTCATGGATGGGTGGGATTAACATAGTGAAAATGGCCATCGAGCCAAAAACAATCTACAGATTCAAAGCAATTCCCATCAAAACACCAACACAGTTCTTTACAGACCCTGAAAGAAAAACTGTCAATTTCATATGAAAAAACAAAACAAAACAAAACAAAAAAAAAAAAAAAAAACCAGGATTGCTAAAACAATCCTATACAACAACAGATCATCTGGAGGTATCACCATCCTTGATCTTAAGCTGTACTACAAAGCAATAATAATAAAAACTGCATGGTACTGGCATAGAAAAAAAATTTTGGATCAGTGGAACCAAATCGAAGACCCAGAAATAAACCCACACACTTATGGACACCTGATCTTTGACAAAGATGTCAAAACCATACAATGGAAAAAAGATAGCATCTTCAACAAATGGTGCTGGTCTAACTGGATGTCTACATGTAGAAAAATGAAAATAGATCCATACTTATCACCCTGCACAAAACTAAAGTCCAAGTGGATCAAAGACCTCAATATAAAACCAGACACACTAAATCTATTAGGAGAAAAAGTGGGGAAGAGCCTTGAACTCATTGGCACAGGAGACAACTTCCTGAACAGAACACCAACAGCACAGGCTCTAAGAGCAACAATCAATAAATGGGACCTCATGAAACTGAAAAGTTTCTATAAAGCAAAGGACACTATCATCTGAACAAAACAACAGCCTACAGACTGGGAAAGAATCTTCACCAACCCTCTATCTGAACGAGGGTTAATATCCAGAATATATAAAGAGCTAAAGAAGTTAAAAAGCAACAAGACAAGTAATCCAATTTAAAAACAAATGGGATACATAGCTCAACAGATAATTCTCTGTAGAGAAATATTGAATGGCAGATAAACACTTAAAGTTCAAAGTCCTTATTCATCAGGAAGATGCAAATCAAATGACCTGAGATTTCACCTTACACCCATCAGAATGGCCAAGATCAAAATCTCAAGTGACAATACTTGCTGTAGAGAATGTAGAGAAAGAGGAACCCTCTTCTATTGCTTGTGGAAATGTAAACTTGTACAACCACTTGAAAGTCAATCTGAAGCTTTCTCAGACAATTAGGATTAGTGCTTCTTCAAGACCCAGCTATACCACTCCTAGGCATATTTCCAAAATATGCTAAAGTACATACCAAGAACTTTTGCTCAACCATGTTTGTAGCAGCTTTATTGGTAACAGCCAGAACCTGGAAACAACCCAGATGTTCCTCAATGGAAGAATGGATACAGAAATTGTGGTACATTTACACAATGGAATACTAGTTAGCAATTTAAAACTAGGAAGTGATGAAATTTGCAGGTAAATGGTGGGATCTAGAAAAGATCATCCTGAGTGAGGTATCCCAGAAGCAAAAAGACACACATGGTATATACTCACTTATATGTGGATATTAGACATATAAGACTAAAAATTTTAAACATTCTAAAATCTGTACACCTAAGGAATATAAGCAAGAAGGAGGACCCTGGGTAAGATGATTAATCCTTACTCAAAAACAAAACAGTTGGAAATAGGAAGAGGGAGAAAACAGGGAACAGGAGAGGAGCCTACCACAGAGGACCTCTGAAAGACTCTATCCAATATGGTATCAGTGCAGATGCTGAGACTCATGCAGAGTGCATGGAATTTTTTTGAAGAAGGGGGAGTTAGAAATACCTGGAGGGTAAAGCACTCCACAGGAGAGCAACAGAACCAAGAAATCTGGGCTGAGGGGTCTTTCCTGAGACTGATACTCCAACCAAGAACCATGCATGGAGATAACCTAGAACCCCTGCACAAATGTACCCCGTGGTAGGTTAGTATATAAATGTGTTCCTTAGTAAGTGGAACAGGTACTGTCTCTGACATGAACTCATTGGGGTGGCAGCCTTACCGGGCCAGAGGAAGACAGTGCAGCCAGTCCTGATGAGACCTGATAGGCTCTGGTCAGATGGAGGGAGAGGAGTACATCTTCTCTCAGTGGACTTGGAGATGGGTATGGGAAGAGATGTGGGATGGCGGGTGGGATTGGGAGGGAATGAGGCAGTGGGCTACAGCTGGGATCCAAGTGAATAACTGTAATTGATATTTATAAAAAATATTCTATAACTTGGTGAGACACAAACCTAATAGCATTTGTACAATTAGGGGTAGCCCCTGGCTGGTCTGTAGTGAAAAACAGAAGTGCACATTCTGTTACACATAATAGTTGGTTTAAGCATTTTGAAAACCAGAGAACAGGTCTATAAGAGTCAAGGTCATGGCATCTCTTCACTCTCTTCACTGGCTAAAGAGAAGTTAGTATTACTGGCTGTGTTATTGCTGTGATGGGCCTGACCATGATTTTGTTTGAAGGAATATAAGACAAATTGGGACTTTGAACTAGAAAAGCAACTGGAAACTTTTTTTAATTAAATTTTTATATTTTATATTAGTTACAGTTTATTTACTTTGTATCCCAATTGTAGCCTCCTCCCTCATTCCCTTCCTAGTAGCAGAATGGGAGTTCAGCATTACTGAGGGTGATTTGTACTTGGGTGGCCAAGCACATGTAGTTTCTGAAGGCAAGAATATTATTATATGCTCTTGAGACAACTTTGTGATATTTTGATGAAGAATATGGTACTTTTTGCCATTTTACTAAAAATATGCCAGAGGCTAAATTGAAGAGTTTTGGATTAATGATTTTGGAAGAGGAAATTTCAAAGCAGCCTAATATTGACTGTGTTGCTTGGTTATTAGTGGCCAGTTTTATGCAGATCTATAATGAAAAATAACAAGCTGAACAAGAAAAAACAAGCAAGCAAACAAACAAACAAAACACAAGTGTATACTTTGAGGAGAAAAGTGGTACCAGGAAGTGTAATGAAGCTAAACTCTGTGTTCAAGGAGATAAAAAGCTTTGAACAATGCTTGATGCTAAACAGATTAAAGGGAGTGGTGACCTCAAGGCAAGACCCACCCAGCTAAATTTGTGAATAGAAACTAAAGAAAAATTTAGCTCCACTCCTTGCCCTAGAGGCAGGCAGATTACTGAGTTCTAGGTAGCCTGGTCTACAGATCTACTTCCAGGACAGCTGTTTAGGCAGTCGAGCAAACCATTGGTAAAAGAAAGCTAGTTAAAGTGTATTTGAAAGAGAGGACCATGCTTTATCCCTAGCAAGTAGAAGAATTTGGCAGCTTAATCCACATACTTCTGGTTTTACGGGCAAGCAGATGAGAAGGGGTTATGGACTCTTCCAACTCAGATAATGAAAGCTGCTGAGGCAGGTGTGTTTTAGGAATGTCCCTGCATAAAGATCCATAGAGGCCATTGTGTGAAGCTGTGAAGGTGATGCCTGGATTACCTTGGTGATCCCAAAATATTGGAGGGCTGTGGTATACCTGCCAAGGAAAGCAGCAGAGTGGATGTTGAACTAGCCAAGAGAGAGGTGTGTTGCAGTCAACAAAACTGAAAGGAGTTGAAAATCTGAAGAGCGTTTTGACCTCAGACGTGAAGATATCCAGTTTAGCATTCGTCCCACTGATTTTCATTCTTGTTTCAGTACAGTATTTCTGTTTCCTTTCCTCCTGTTTAAAATGGTGATGTGTGTCCTGTGTCAGTGTATGCTAGAGGTATGTGAGCTATCTGATTTTTAATTTTACAAGGCTTAGAATTAAAAAACTACCTTGAATCTCAGAAGAGACCTTGAACGTTGTAATTTTAAACAGTATTGAGACTCTTATAACCAGATCTTAGGGTCCCCAAAGACGACCAGGAGTACTGTCACATATGTAAGAGCAAAGAACTTTATTCAGGCTTAAGCTCAGACTCAAGACTGTCACTAATGCAGTGGATGAGGGAGGAGAGCCCAGAGCAGCTGCAAGGCAGGGTTTTTATTGAAGTGAAAGACCCCAGCCTCACCCTAAGTTAAACATAGCTAACGCCATTTTGTGGGACACCACTGTTTTGTAAAACTCTGAAGGCCAGATGAGAAACTGGAAAATTACTGAGAAATCCTAGCTGTGTCACCCACTTGGGATATCTGTGGTCAGGCTGCCCCAGTCATACTAAAAACAGTTTGTGTTAATCACTCTCATAAATATCTGTGAGACTGTTTCAGCTAAGATAGGGAAAAACAAAATAACAGGTGGCGGGCCACGTCAAGGGGTCATCCTACCCCCCTTGACCACCCAGTTCCTAGAATCTTGGTGCCCCTGCCAAACTTTGACGCAAATTGTGGTCTCTTGTAAACGTACCAATCAGCCCCCTGTAACCATGCCCTCTCGCTTCTGTACCAGTGCTTCTGCTCTAAAACCCTATAAAAACCCCAGTTTTTCCCCAAAGAGGCGCGCAAGGTCCTCCCGAGTGACCTTGCTGCCCCGAGTACTCGCGTATCAAAATAGAAGCCTCTTGCTGTTTGCATCCGAATGGACTCGTTGTTCTTTGGGAGGGGGTCTCTCTGACGGAAGATACCCTCCGGGGATCTTTCAGAAGTATAAGCAAGGAATGGGAATTTTCAGCTTAGCAGTTACAGGATTGATGACATTTAGCAAGGGAAAACTTGTTACAAAGTGATTAGCTAACTAAAATAAGTAATGCTGAGCAAGCTATCTATAGACCTCAAGGTATTTTCCTTTGCCATGAATGTTCTACTACAAGGTAAGATAAGGCTGCCCAGCACAGATGCCCCACCCTGAAATAAGATATCTTTCCATTCTTGTGTTTATCTCCAGGCTGTTTCTTGGGTAGGAGATTTTATCCTCTTGTTCCTGGAATTGGTAACCTACGGCCTAGTTTTTCTTTCTCCCTTCCTTCCTTCCTTCCTTCCTTCCTTCCTTCCTTCCTTCCTTCCT
>NW_026596079.1:31809404-31864579 GCF_907164565.1 Psammomys obesus | reverse complement strand
CTTTCTTTCTTTCTTTCTTTCTTTCTTTCTTTCTTTCTTTCTTTCTTTCTTTCTTTCTTTCTTTCTAGAACCAAGTGGGCTTTCTTATTCACACATTTCTTAGAAAAGTGGGTTTAGTAAACAGGGTGGAAGGGTATTAAACACTCTGGGGTGATCCAGCACTACTATTTACACATGAAAGCAGCAGTGTCCTCACATCAGGCACAGCATGCTCACTTGTCTGACTGGCCCTTTCACACACAGTCCTGGGCACACTTGGAGCAGCCCACAGCGCAGCAGGAGCAGCAGCTCTTCTTGCAGGAGTGCATTAGCAATTCTTGCAGGAGCTACCAGTGGAGCAGGAGTAGTTAGGGTCCATTCTGAGATTTGGGGAAGCTGTTGCTACAGAAAAAGCCAGGAGACAACAGGCAGTCAGGAGGAGGCTGGAAGTCTTGGTGACCTAGAGAAAGGCTGCCCTCTATATCTTAGTTTTTCTTTTAAAGTCAGGCCTGGTCCTAAAATGGAGACAAAATGGAGTTTATATCATTCTCTCAAGACCATGAAAGATTATGGAGACTTTTGTAGTTAGACTGAAAGGAGTCTTTGTGTTGTGATATAGCTATAAGACAATGGGTTCAGGGAGTGGAATGTGGTGGTTTTAATAAGAATGGTCCTTATAGGCTCATATATTTGAATGACTAGGAAATTGCTTTAGGAGTTTTCATCTTGTTAGAGCAGGTGGGGCCTTAGAGGAGGTGTGCCTTTAGGGGTTGGGATTTGAAGATTCAAATACTCAAACAGGCTCAGTCTTTCTCTCTGCCTGCTACCTAGCTGTGTATCTGGTTATAAAACTTAGCTACTCTCTAGCACCAAGTCTGCCTGCATACCGCTGAGAAGCCTGCATAACATCATTTCTGAAAAAGAAACTCTATTTTAATGGAAAATGACCTGGGCATGAACTCCAGTTTCCAAAAAAGGAGAAAACCCCACAAAAATGCACTTCTACCACTTACCTTTGATAATATTTATCACCCCTAGCAAAGGCTAATCAGTAAACACCTGGAGTATAGCATGTGTTCTTTTAAATAGGTTGATTAAAAAAATATGGTTTGGCCTGAAGGACACAATCAATTATTTGCTTGTTTGTTTCTTTTGTTTTGCTTCAATTTAACTTCATTTATATGTTTATTTATTACAATTTATTCACTTTGTATCCCTGCTGCAGCGCCCTCCCTCATCTCCTCCCAGCCCCACCCACCCTCCCTTTTCTCTGCCTGTGCACCTCCCCTACTCCCCTGATAGGGAGGTCCTCCTCCCCTTCTATCTGATCCTAGCTTATCAAGTCTCATCAAGGCTGGCTACTCAACTTCCTCTGTGGTCTGGCAATGCTATAACCCCCAGGAGGAGGTGAACAAAGAGCCAGCCATTGAGTTTATGTTAGAGACCGCCCCTGTACCCCTTACTAGGTAAACCCACTTGGAAAATTAACAGCTATTGTGCTTCCTATGAACACGGGTTCTAGGTTCTCTCCCTGCATTGTCCTTATGTGAGGTATAGGTCTCTGCAGGTCCCACTGAGCCCAGGTATTTTGGCTCTGTTGTTCTCCTTGTGGTGTTTCTGTCCTCTCCAGCTCTTTCTATCACCTTCTTCTTCCATAAGGATTCTGGCACTCTGCCCAAAGTTTGGCTATGAGTCTCAGTATCTCCTTCAAGGAGACTTCAAAAGAGGACCTCTGGAATCAATTGGGTTTATCACCCAATATTTGCTAAATGTCAATCAATCATAGAGCTGCTAAGCTAGAATTCCCTGAACCTTGTTATAACCCGATAAAAACCCTGCTGATTAGGAGCTCAGTGCTCTCAATCCTGATCTGGTTCTAAGATGGCGGTGCTGGGAGGACACTTTTTATGAACAGCAGCACGTCAGGGTCTGCACAGTGAACAGCAGACAGAACTCTGTGCCCTAAAACACAAGTGACTGTATTTCCCAGGTGAGAGGTAACCCTACGGTGTGGGATTCAATTGGCTTTAGGTCACACAGCTAAACTGAAGAAAAGTTCCCCAGTCCTGCCAGGCACTTGGTTGCCGGCCCAGAGCCACACTCTGGAGTGCTCTGATCA
Organism: Psammomys obesus; assembly: GCF_907164565.1. Classification (NCBI taxonomy): domain Eukaryota; kingdom Metazoa; phylum Chordata; class Mammalia; order Rodentia; family Muridae; genus Psammomys; species Psammomys obesus. The sequence continues at coordinate 31,862,481 of NW_026596079.1, read as the reverse complement.
CTGTCCCAGACAGAACTGTGGGCTCCACAACACCAGAGTCTGGGATTTCCAGTCAAGAGAAAACCACAAGGTACAGGAAGCAATCGGGACTCATCTTAGGTCACCCAGACAATCCCTGGAAAAGGACACGGGGTCTGGTGGGCTCCCAGCAGCCATCCCAGAGTGGGGTGCTCAACAGCCAACACAGTCTTGCCTGAATGCCCAACTCACCATCCCAGACAGAACTGTGGGCCCCAGGGCACCAGAGACTGAGTTTCTCTGTCGGGTGGAAACCCATAGTGAGGGAAACAGCAGGTTTGACCTCAGAGCACTCAGCAGACACCCCCCCGACCCCCAAAAAGTTCTCAGGAAAAGTTCCCAGGTTCCTGCAGGTGCCCACGTGCCCAGTTGCCAGCAAGGTGGAGCCAAGTATCTGTGCCTGAGTGTTGTATTCACCATCCCAGACAGAACTGTGGACCCCCAAACACCACAGTCTGGATGTCCATGTCAGGAGGAAATTCCAGTGGAGAAAACATCAGGTCCAATGCTCAGGACACCCAGCTCCAGGAAAGTTTCTGGGTTCCCGCAGGTTCTAGGCTCTTGCTTTCTACTGCAGGCATGATTTCCATGTTCACCTACCATTGATTATGGCTAGGGTACTGAGGCACACAGCTCCAAACTCAGACCTTCCAAAGCCTGAGAGCCATTAGAGCAGCCCTCAGATACTGCTCCAAGGTGTGACCAGTTATCCCCAGCTAAACTGACAAAACTGTGGAACTCCCTGGTTCTTCAAGAGGGCTGTGCCTAGCAAATACATCTTAAGAGCAGCAGCAACAGCTCACTAAATTCAGAACAAGAAACCCAGCAGCAGGGCACCATCTCTAGGACTTCTCCTGATGAGAGGAGAACCTTCCTGAACACCACAGTTACGACATGGGTCCATAAACCTGAGGCGAACTGTGACAGTTCCTGAGAAGCACCACCATTCTATTGACCATACCCAAAAAGGGGAGGAGACCTCCTTCAGAAGCACCAGAAATTAGCACAGTCAACACCTGAGACAGCCAGATGGGCAGAGGCCAGCGTAAAAGCACAACCTACAAAAGGCAAAGCAATATGGCATCCCAAAAACCCAGTTATCCAGGGGAAAGTAGCCCTGGACACCTTAACATAAGTGAAATTCAAGAAGATGATCTTACATCTATGCTTATGAAGAAGTTAATGGTCCAAACAAATGAAATGCATAAAGAAAGGGAGGAAGATAAAGTCAAACAGATTATGGCCATCTGTAAAGAAATACAGGATGATGCATCCAGTTTGTGGCTTTCAGAGAGGAAATGATTGAACCACTGAAAGAAATAAAAGAAACAGAGGAATGTTCAAACAGGTGAAGGAATTGAAGGAAAAACAGGAAAATACAGTCAGACAGGTGAAGGAAATCAACAAAATGGTTCAAGATCTGAAGCCAGAATTGGAAAAATTAAAGAAAACACAAATGGAGGAAATTGTGGAGAGAAAGAACTTAGGAAAAAAAACAAGAGCTACAGAGGTAATAATAACCAACAGACTACAAGAGATGGAAGAAAGAATCTCAGGTATGGAAGATACAATGGAAGAAATGGATGTATTAGTAAAAGAAAAAAAAAGAATAAATCTAAAAATTTCCTGACACAAAGCATCCAAGACAATATGAAAAGACAAAACCTAAGAATAATAGGAATAGAGGAAAAAGAAGATTACCGTCTCCAAGGCCTAGAAAATATTTTCAACAAAATCATAGAAGAAAATTTCTCCAACTTAAAGGAGAGGCCAATAAGAATACAAGAGGCCTACAGAACACCCAATAAATTTGACCAGAAAAGAAAATCCTACCACCACATAATAATCAAAACAGTAAGTAAACAGAACAAAGAAAAAATACTAAAATCTGCAAGGGAAAAAGGCCAAGTAACATATAATGGCAAACCCATCAGAATCACACCTGACTTTTCAATAGAGACTATGAAAGCCAGAAGGCCCCGGATGGATATCATGCAGACCCAAAGAGAACACAGATGCCAGTCCAGGCTACTATATTCAGCAAAACTCTCAGTCCTCGTAGACGAAGAAAACAAGATATTCAGGGACAAAAACACATTTTAACAATACCTACACACAAATCTAGCATTACAGAAGATACTAGAAGGAAAGAAAAATACAACCCAAGAAAACTAGCTACTCTCAGGAAAACACAGGAAATAAATTACTTCACTATAGAAAATCAAAAAGTAGCCAAGCACACAAATACTCTACCATAGCCAACATCAATCTCAAAGGATCTAATAGCCACTGGTCATTAATAATCTCTTTCAATATCAATGGACTCAATTATCCAATAAAAAGATGCTGATTGATGTTAAAAATTACCAAATGATAATTTAAATAGAGAAGAAATTGTTTTGGTTAGGTTCCAGAACGTCTGATGGAGAAGGTATAGTTTTGGGGTCGTGAGGTGGATGGACACATTTCCTGCATACCTGGAAGCACAGGGAGGAATGTTGGTGTTCTAACATCTTTGTGCTTTTACTGTTTCTTTTCTTTTTTTTTTTATTCAGAATATGGACTGATAGAACCTACATGCATAATGAATTTTCTCTCCTCAGATAAACCTCTCTAGAAATGTTCTTAAAGACTCAACTTGAATGTGTAGCTTCTAAGTGATTTCTAATCCAGTCAAGTTGACAATACTTATGATTAAATATTAGAAAGAGTTTTTCTCATAAAAATCAAAAGCTAAACAAAACTGTATGCCACAGTTATTCAAATCAAAGCATGCTTTCCAAAGATAGTATGGGTGAATACTCTTGTACTTTATTTACTTGAGAGAGCTTTTAAATGTTTTATGTTCTCTGTATTTATCTAAATTTTATCCCTACCTGCCCTCAATTAATGAATAAATCAATGAACAGATTTAATATGATTTGATGCAAATTGTCTGTGAGAAGTGTGTGTTTATGTTTTTGTGTGATTTTGGCTTATTTGTTTGTATAATCCAAATGGAATTCAGAATTTTTCAGGTTGTAGAATGTAATGATGCTGTACTTTCCCCACACATATTTTAACTCCTGAAGTCTTTCAGAAACTTATCTTAAAACTCAGAGACACTATATATGTTCTGTTGATAACTTAAATTGTAGGTGCTGTTATCTTTTTCTAGGACTTGATAGGCTAAGGTCAGACAGCAGAAGAGGACTTCCCTCATCAGTAGACTAGGGAAGAGGATTAGCGGAGGAAGAGGGAAGGAGGATGGGACCATGAGGAGATGAGGGAGGGAGCCACAACTGAGAAACAACACTAATACAATGTAAATAATAATAATAATAATAATAATAATAATAATAATAATAATAATAAATATTAAAAGAAAAATTTCAATGTGATATCTCATTTTCTAAACTTTCATTTTTTTAGTCTTGAACTAATATAAAAAAACGCATTAATTTCCCAAACAGTAAGTTTTTGTGACATCATCAAGCAATTGGAAGGAAAAAAAAAACACCTTATATAATATAGTAGCATACTACTATAATATAGGTATAATAGCATACATGAAGACAAAACATTTTATTTTGATGGAGTTTTATGTTCAAGGTCTCCAAAAATAAAAGGAAGTATGTTACAAACTGACACATTACAGTACTAGTATAACAAAATAGCTCAAACTGCCATTTTATCTTTTTTTTCTCACATCTTTCTAAAATAAAGGAAAACATAAGTATAAAAAAACTCATTGTATTTAAAGGTCTTGCTATAACATTGGTGGAATATAAGGGAAAAAATGCATCTGAGTGTGTTGAGATTGGTTGATTGCTGACTATAGCCTTTCAGATAAACTAGCAAAATATATGCAAAGTTTTACGTTATGAAGAATTTATAGCAAGATGTTAAGTGATTTGAAAATCCCATTAAAGGAAATAACCCTAATCATCCACAATAACATTGCATCAATTATTGATAAATCTAATCGGTAGTCTGAAAGTGCTCACATTTAGTATTAATCAAAAAGGAAGATGACTTCCTAGCACGATGACATGCTCTTTTGGCCTCTGAAAACCTTTATAATGTTATTATTTTCAGGGTTCTGAGTTGAAGAAACTTAGCTTAATCAAAACCAGAAAGATCATTTCTTTCAAAGAAATGTCTTCATTGAGATTCGGTGTAACTCTCAATATCATTTTATCAAATCATAATATGTTTTACTTTTGGTGAATTTCGTTTTAGAATTTTTTCTTATAATATCAAACTATAGTGCTATACAATGTTGTAGTGCACACATATGTACATGATAAAAGCCATCATTTAGTTTCCTGATAGAAATAAATTCCAAATGCTTGAAATATCAAAGGCTACTGCTTTAGGTATTATCATACATGTCGGTAAGAGAAAACATTCAAATGTTTTTCCATAGCACAAATCTAGAGTGAAATGCAGTTCATAAAATATGTTTAGAATCATTAAGTTATTTTCAAAAGTCATGGTGCTAATCTCTGCTTACTTTCTATCAACTTGAATTTTTGCTAATCTGATGCATTTAAACAAGAACAAGAAGAATAGAAAATCATCAATAATCAATGACGCAAAGGTTTGGTTTCAGTCCTAAATGTCAGTTCTGTTCTTCTGTTGTCCCCTCTCTGCTTTCACTTAGAGTTTGATTTGGGAACAGTACCAATGAGGAAAATAATAGAATTTAAGGTATCTGCTTCATTCTGCTTCCTTTTGTATGGCAGATAATATAGCAAAGGATGACTTTTTTTTCTTGTTTTTCCTGTTACATTTACAGCCTCCATAGAATGTCCTATAATCCATCATTGGATGTATCTGGGTTACTGTCAGAGAGTTAAACTAATTAGAATAAAAATATCAATCAATTAAATTTTATGTTCCTGAAAATAACTATAATTAAAAATGTTATGTATCTAAATATAATTTTAATTGCTTTTATCTTATATTTAAGCATTTGGCACACATTGGACTTGAAGCAATGACATAATGCAGTGAAGCATATTGGTAAGATATTCTGTGAATCTAACCGTGATTCTCCAATACACATACATTCATAGTTAATAAAATTATATAGCAAAGATATCTGTAAACCTTTTTTTACTTTTGTCTATAAAAGTCTCCACTGTCTTAGTTGAACGAGCTACAATTTTAAGATACCATTGAATTGTGTGGTTAGGTTTGCCTTTTAATTGTTCAGTGACAAATTTCAGAGAACCATGACAAATTTGAAAAGAGGAATTACAAAAGAGAGTTCACTTGAATTGTACTTGTCACAAAGAGAACTGTTTAAACATGAGTAAGGGGAGGATGCCCAGGGTTTCTTTGATTTAATTGCCTAGAGTCTCCTCTCTAGAAATATGTGGCTTAGGTTTTCAAAGAGTAAAAGATGTTAGATTTCACAGTTATTTAATAAAATCTTTTTCACTGTCTTTCCAGATAGACAACCTCCCCAAAGGCAAGGGAGAATAGCTAGAGACAGAGAATATAGGCTAATTGATCTTGAAACTTCCTGGATAACTAGATAGAAATTAACCTTCTGGAAAATTCAGAACTAAATCCTCACTGCTTGAAATGTACTGCTTTTTTTTTTTTTTTTTAATTCTCTTCTTCCCTGAAATGAACTGTTAAACATTTCAGAGTGTAATGTGAATAAACATTTCATCACAAGCTTCATTAAGAGCATTTATGAAAATTCTGGGTGGAATGCAGGAAGCCCTGTGTGTCTCAGGAAGAACTACAGGGAATTCGAATAAAATAATATTCTACCTTAGTGGGTTCACAGTCCTAAGAAACGCCTAAGAAAGGGCCTTCTTCGCTGAGCCAAGGGACTTAAAGGGAAATAACCGTCTCCCTTTTCTGTGTAATTGGTCCCTTTGAGCCCAACTTTGCCCAAACCAGATATTTTTTTTTTAAAGAAGGTATATACCTCAGTGGGGTTCTTCTATAAATGATCTGAAGGGAAGAGTAGGGTGAAACCGGTGCTGTATTCCTTGGAGTGTTGACTGCCATTGATACAGGGGCTCTGCTTAGTTCCAGGGGCATCTTGGAATCTTTTTATGTCTTTTATATTTATATCTGGTTACTGGTCACAGTTTACATAAATTCCAATTGTGCAAATACTGGGAGGATAAAGTCCAAACCTCATGCCTCAATTAATATCGATCAGCAAGTATAAAATAGAACTGTGTATACAATATAGATTATAATCCCTCTATCATTATTTACAGATAATGAATCCTTAGTTGAAACACTCTATTTGAAATACAGTTATTGCTCTCCTCCAAAGGTGAAGTGAATGAAAATATCTGTTAAGTATTGATCTATTATGAAGGATGCAATTATAAATGAGTGGCCCATGGTTGTGAGGTACCTGAAATTCAATGACATAGAGGTAATAACCCAAGTCTCTGGCATACATACGTAAGTGCCACAATAGAGGAAAAAAAAACCAGTATAGCATTAATTCAGTAAGGTTTTTCAAAGAGTATGTTCAGCATTAAAAAGTCTGGGACCTTGTTACTAGATATAATCAGAATGTTCACTTCCTAAAATAGACTTAGTGCCTATGCCTAACTACATTATGTTTGTTCTTAGATGCACAGATTTTATCTATGTAGCCCTCACCTTTCATTAAAGAAAGTTGTCTTTGAAGTAGAAACAGACTACTACAGAGAACCACAACCACTCAAAATGCCGAGTTGTGGAGCTCTGTTTCAAAGGACACATCTACAAAATAACTTTACACCGAAGGCTTGGTAGAGGGGCACAAAGGATGCAAGAGCCAGACGATGGAGAAGCGTGCTGTGTCTACTAGTAATGTCAGAAGCTGCACCTATGGAGTCTCACCTACAGGATTGCCTAAACATTAGCTGAAGGAGGACAACAATAGAAATGCTAAAGTGGGTAATGGAAAGATCAGGAGGTCTTAATCCTACACAAAGGACTAAAGGAATCTAAAATATACTGAATGTGTCAGAAATAATCTTTCCCATGAAATAGAACACCAATAGTTTATCCAAATAGAAACTAGTCATCCCTTAAAGCTACATACATCTTTAGTGAGTTCATTTAGTATGGCTCTTATATATATGAATGTAGTGCTTTGTTTAGAATTAGAAAATCTATCAGAAGGGTCATCCTGATAGAAGACTGACTGTCCCTCTCTCAGAAGCCCTCATTTCCCTATAGCACCTTATCTAAATGTAGGAACTTAGGAAATTTCTACCATCTTCATTGGCATGTTGGCTGGTGGTACCAATTCAATGAATTTGTTTAGCCAGTCATATTGTTGAGATATCATGAGTGCTGTTTATCTGCCATGATTAGAGGACAATATCTGGGAGAAGATATCTGATTATTCAGATCTTTCTATATCTACCCTTCCTCCAATTCTGCAATGTTGTCTAAGCCTTAAGTATAGGGGTTGTTTATATATGTGACAAATGGAGCTATATACCCTATATTCACTTTTACCTCTGTATTTTAGTATGTTGTGGATCTCTGTAGTATTCTCCATCTGCTGCAACAGAGAACACACTTTAATGAAAAGTGAAAACTATATTGATTTAACATACAAAACCTTCATTATTTAGAATATAGTCATAAACTGTATTGGTACAAGAAAATGGCATTAACAAGTTGTCCTCTAGGGCTTATGACCTCTTTTCTCATGAATAGTTGGATAGGTTCATAAATTCCTTTTGTTTTTCAGGCCTTAAGTTCATTTAAGCAGATGTTGTTTAATTTCCAAATAACAGTGCTACTATTGTTCCTTTGAGGGAATCTTGCCAGACCAATTCTTGCTATGTTCAATAGGCTTTAAAACTGGGTAAGATTATGTATTAGTTTTCTCCTTTAGGTGTTTATGCTACATATTTGTATACTGTGAGACCTAGTCCTGAGAAAGGAAGCTTCCTGGTTAGTTCAGCTTGGTTGCTCTATATACTGCCTGAAGAATCTTGTTTCCTCAGAAACCTGTTCTTATCTACAAGTTTGGAGTGGGGGGCAAAGGAAGACAATGACTATAGCTTGCATTCTTTTAATTTTTTCATTATTTTTACTTTGTCTTTTGACTGTCTACTGTTTTCTTTCTTTTTTATTATTTTTATTTTTATTATTGGTTACATTTTATTAACTCTGTATCCCAGATGTATTCTGCTCCCTCATTCCCTCCCAATCCCACCCTACCTCCCTCATCTCCTCCCTGCCTCTGTCCAAGTCCACTGATTGGGGAGGACCTCCTCTCCTTTCATCTGACCCTATTTAATCAAGTATCTTCAGGACTGGCTGCAAAGTCCTCCTCTGTGGCCTAGTAGGGCTGCTCCTCCCTTGGGAGGTGGGGAGGTCAAAGAGCCTGCCATTGAGTTCCTGTCAGAAATAGTCCCTGTTCCCCTTACTAGGGAAAAACAATTGGTTGCTGAGCTATAATGGGCTACATCTGAGCAGAGGTTCTAGGTTGTATCCATATATAGTCCTTGGTGGAGTATCAGTCTCAGAAAAGACCCCTGTGCCCAGATATATTTGGTCCTTGTGGAGCTCCTATCCTCTGTCTACTGTTTTCTGTTTGAACATTTAGATGTTCTTATATTTAGCTAATTGCTTGGCATAGATTTTAAGGCATTAGAACTGGAATATTAGTATTTATTATTGTTACACACATTCAGAATAGACACTTTACTGTAACCTTTAAGATTAAATAATTCTCTCCTCTTCAAGTTATTTTTGGTCAGTACTGTACCACAGCAAGAGAAAAAGAAATCAAAATAGAGCTGAAGTACATTTCTATTTCTATGTATGTATGTATGTATCTAACTATCTATCTATCTATCTATCTATCTATCTATCTATCTATCTATCACTTTACAGCCTGATACTAGTTCCCTTCTCCTCTCCTTCCAGCCCCACCATCACACCACCTTCCTCTATCCCCACTGTCCTTCTTTTCAGAGAAGGGCAGGCCCCCAAGGGGTAACAATCCATTCTGGCACCTCAAGTCCCAGGAGGACTAAGGATATCACCACACTTTGAGCCCAGCTAGGTGAAAGGAACCAAAAGGTAGGCAACAGAGAGCCTCTACTCCTCCATTGTTAGGGCATTCACATGATACCATGGTTGCACATTTGCTATATATGTGTAGGACGTCTTTGTCCAGCCCATGCTTGCTCTGTGGTTGGTGGTTCAATCTCTGTGTGTCCCATAATCACAGATTAGTTTACTCTGTGGATATTCTTGTGGTGTCATTGAGCCCTCTGGCTCCCCAAATTTTTCCTCCCTCAAAACTCTCCAACTTTGCCTACTGTTTGGCTGTGGGTCTTTACATCTGTTTCTATCAGCTACCGCATGAAGCCTCTCAGAAGACAGTTATGCTGTGCTCCTGTCTGCAAGCATAGCAGAGTTTCACCAACAGTGTCAAGGGTTTTCTCAAAGAACCAGCTCTGGGTTTTGTTGATTCTTTGAAATGACAGCTTACTGACTGGGAAAACCTCTTCACCAATCCTATATCTTCCAGAGGGCTAATATCCAGAATATATTAAAAAACTCAAGAAGTTAAAAACCAACAAACCAAATCAATTTAAAAAAAAATGGGGTATAGAAATAAACAGAGAATTCTCTCTCTCTCTCTTTTCTTCATCTGAGCAGGGGCTCTAGGTTATATCCGTGCATGGTCCTTGGTTGGAGAATCAGTCTCATAAGAGACCCCCGTGCCCAGATATATTTGGTCCTTGTGGAGCTCATGTCCTCTCCAGGTCATACTAACTCCCCCTTCTTTCATATGACTTCATGCACTCTGCCCAAGGTTTGGTGATGAGTCTCAGCATCTGCTTTGATACACTGCCAGGTAGTCTTTCAGGGGCCCTCTGTGGTAGGATCCCCTCCTATTCTCAGCAGAGGAATATTGAATGTCAGAGAAACACTTAGAAAATATTCAACAACCTTAGTCATCAGGGAAATGTAAATCAAAATAATCTTGAGATTCTACATGAATCCATCAGGATGGCTAAGATCAAAAACTCAAGGGATGATGCATGCTGGAGAGGTTGTAGAGAAAGCTGAACCCTCCTGGTTCAGACCTGGAGGGAACAAGAACTCCACAAGGAGATCAACAGAGACAAAAAATCTGGGCCCAGGGGCAACTACAGAGACAGATATTCCAACCAAGGACCTGGCATGAAGAGGACCTAGCTCCCCTGCTCAGAGGAAACCCATAGCCTGCTCATTCTCCAAGTAGGTTCCCAAGTAATTGGGACGGGGTCCTTATCTGACATGAACTCAGTGGCCTGCTCATTGTTTTTCTCCCACTTGGGGTGCAGCCTTTCCAGACCACAGAAGAAGATGATGCAACCAGCCTTGTTGAGACCTGATGGGCTTTGGTCAGATAGAAGGGGAGGAGGTTCTCCACTATCAGTGGACTAGGGGAGTGAAATAGGGGGAGAAAAGGGTGGAACTGGGAGGAGACAAAGGAGGGAACTATAGCTGAGATACAAAGTGAATAGATTTTACTAAATAAATAGATAAATAAATGAATAATAATGTCAGGGGTTGAGTCTCTTCCATGGGATGGATCTCAAGTTCATCCAGTCATTGGCCTGCCCTTCCCTCAGTCTTTGGCCCATTTTTATCCCTACACTTCCTGAGACAAAATTTGGATTAAAGGCTTTTAAGGTGAGTTGGTTCTCCCCTTGCTCCAGTGGAAGTCCCACCTGGAAATACAAAGTGGTAACTTCAGGCTCCATAGCTTTCTCTGCTAGGAGTCTCAGCTATGGTCACCACCATAGACTCCTACTGCTTCTCCTCTCTCAGAGATGTCTCCCAAAGTGATTTTCATTCTTTCTTGGTTGAACCCCCTTTTCACAAACACCTCAACACATTCTCCACTCAAAAGACCCTATCCTACGCTCCTTTTCATCCTTTCTTCCTCCCAGCTCCTGCCTTCCATCTGCTTCAGAAGTCTATTTTATATCACCTTCTGGGCGAGATTCAAGCATCCTTTCTTGGACCCTCCTTGAATTCTTTGTGTGTCTGGATTATATCATGGTCATCTTGTACTTTATGGCTAATATCCACTCATAGGTGAATACATATTATACTTGAGTTTTTGGTCTGGTATACCTCACTGAGAATGATCTTTTCTAATTTCATCCATTTGCCTGTAAATTGCACTATTTCTTTGTTTTTAAAAGCTGAGCAGTATTCCATTGGGTAAATGTACCACATTTCTTTATTCATTCTTCAGCTGAGAGTCATCTGGGTTGTTTCCAGTTTCTGGCTATTACAAATAAAGAGGCTACGAACATGGTTGAGCAAATGTCCTTGTTGTGTGGTACGGCATCTTTTAGAAATATGCACAGGAGTGGTACAGATGGGTCTCAAAGTGGAGCTGTTTTATAGGAATTATTTATCAGGGTCAGTACACAGAATTTGTGATTCAGGGAAAGAAGGGATTAGGAGGCATTTTAAGCCGGCAGCAAATATGGTAATATTCTCCCATACAGCACTGAATTTGAAGTCATGGATGAGTTGTGTAAAGCAGCTGAGGCTTATCCTTGTGGGCAGAGCAAAATTCCTCTGAAGAGAAGCTAGAAGTAGCCATGGTTGAGGGTACAGTCTCAGTTGTAGTGTAAACTCCAGGACTGAAAGTTTCTGGAGAGAAGCTGAGCCTTTGAATTGTGTGACAATGTCAATGGGCCTTAAAGAGGCCCAGAGGGGCCATTGGTAAAGGTGCAGCCCTAGTTGCAATGGAGACCCCAGAATACTGGAGATGCTAGACTATGAAATAACCATCAAAGACAGTGGTAGTGCCTTGGTTTTTCCCTTTTGGAGGAAATGAATATATAACTCATTTTGGTTTTTATAGGTGACCAAGGTTAAGGGACTCTATTTTTAAAAGAGAACTTGAACTTTTAAACTAATGAAAATCTAGAAAATTTTTAACTTTTAAAGGTTGGATTGTGGAAATAGGGTGGGGCAAGATGGCAGCACTGTGAGGACTATCATTCTGAGGAGCAGCACAGCAGGATTGGCACACTGACCAGCAATCAGAACTGTCGGCCATAAAACACAAGTGATTGTGTTTCACAGGTGAGAGGATACCCCATGGTGGTGGATTCAATCAGCTTTAACTCACCCTGCTAAACCACAGAAGAGATCCTGGTTCCACCAGGCGCTTGGTCGCCAGCCCAGAGCTACAGGCCAGTGTGATCTGGTCACTGTCTCAGACTGAACTGTGGGCCCAGAACATCACAGACTGGATTTTCCAGTCGAGAGATAACCCCACAAAGCAGGAAATGATTGGGACCGACTTTAGGTCACCCAGACATCACCTGGAAAAGACTCGGGTTCCGTGGGCGCCCCAGGAGCCAGCCCGGAGCCAGAGCTGGGGACCCAGGTGCTTGCACAGAGCCCTGCCTGTGCGCCTGATTCGCTGCCTCAGATAGAACTGTGGGCACCAGGGCACCAGGGCACCAGAGCACCAGAGGACTGTGTTTCACTCTCAGGTGCAAACCCACAGGGAGGGAAATGGCTGGTCTGATCTCAGAGCACTCAGCCGACACTCCCACCCTGAAAAGGTCTGGGGAACATTATCCAGTTTAGGCAGACGCCCAGGCTCCCAAAGGCCAGAAAGGAGGAGCCACAGGCGGGCATCTGTGCCTGTGGGTTCTACTCGCCACCCCAAACAGAACAGCAGTCCCCAAAGCAAAGACTGAGTATCTCTGGCAGAAGGGAACCCCCAGCAGAAGGGATCATCAGGTCTAACGCTCAGGACACCCAGCACCAAAAGACTTTCTGGATTCACACAGACTCTAGGCTCTAACTTTCTAATGCAGGCAGGAGCGCTGTGCTCAGCAGCCATTATTGAGTTCCCCTAGGGCACTGGGACACACAGCTGCATCCTCAGACCTACAAAAGCCAGAGAGCCATTACAACAACCCTCAGATACTGTGCCAAGGATCAACCAGTTATCCCTAGCTAGACTGACAAAACTGTGGGAATCCCTGGTCCTTCAAGAGGGCTGCACGAACAGCCTCTGGAACAGAGCAGTGCCTGCAGCTGTCATACCAGACAGGGACACATAGCTTCTGGTCCAGAATGAGGCACCCAGCCTCCAGACCAGAGCGGCGCCACCAGGCGCCAACTCAACCTAGGTGCACATTCTCCAGGCCCAGAGCGGAGCACTCAGCCTCTGGCTCACAGACTTGCTGGGCGCACCTCTCATTTTCCCAGACAGAAATGTGTACCCCAGGATAACACACTGAGTTTCCCCGTTGGGAGAAAACCCCACAGTCAGGGAATCAGCAGGTTCTTCAAGAGGACTGTACCTGGAAAACTGTAACAGCAGCAGCTCACTAAATTTATAACGAGAAACCCAGCAGTGGGGCAGCTGTCTTGAGAACTTCTATGGGTAAGAGGAGATCCCCACCTGCCTAACAAAGACCACAGCTACTACTCAGAGCTATACAGCTGAGGTGAGCAGTGGCAATTCCTGAGAAACACTGGCCATACAGTGACCATAACCAAAAAGCAGAGGAGGACTCCTTCAGGAAAAATCATCTTCCGTCCAAGGGGATTCTCCCTACCTCAGGACTCCAGGAAGCACAGACACTAACAGCCAACACCTAAAACAGCTCAATGGGTAGAGGTCAACGTAAAAGCCAAAACAACAAAAGACAGAGAAATATGGCATCTCCAGAACCCAGCCATCCAGGGGCGAACAGCCGTGGACAACACAACATAATAGAAAATCAAGAAGATGACCTTACATCTATGCTGATGAAGAGGATTATAGAGGAAACAAATAAAATACGTAAAGAATTAGAGGAAGATAAAACCAAACAGATCATGGCTATCCCCAAAGAAATGGAGGAAGTTAAAGACAAGCAGATTATGGCCATCTGTGAAGAAATATGGGAAGATGCAGCCAAACAGCTTGTGACCCTCAGAGAAGAAATAATTAAATCACTGAAAGAAGTAAAAGAAACAGAGTTGAAGGAACTAAAAGAAAAAGAGGAAAATACAAGCAGACAGGTGAAGGAAGTAAACAAAACAACTCAAGACCTGAAGATAGAACTAGAAAAATTAAAGAAAACACAAATGGAGGAAATAATGGAGAGGAAGAATTTAGGGAAGAAAACAGGAACTACAGAGGGAAGCATAACCAACAGAATACAAGAAATGGAAGAAAGAATCTCAGGTGTAGAAGATACAATGGAAGAAATCGATGTATCTGTCAAAGAAAATGTTAAATCCAAAAAATTCCTGACTCAGACCGTGCAAGAAATCCAAGACAATATGAAAAGACAAAACCTAAGAATAATAGGAATAGAGGAAAAAGAATATTCCCTTCTCCAAGGCCAAGAAAATATTTTCCAAAAAATCATTGAAGAAACTTTCCCCAAGTTAAAGGAGAAGCCAATAAGGATACATGAGACCTACAGAACACCCAACAAATTTGACCAGAAAAGAAAATCCTCCTGCCACATAATAATCAAAACAGTAAGTATACAGAACAAAGAAAGAATACTAAAAGCTGCAAGGGAAAAAGGCCAAGTAACATATAATGGCAAACACATTAGATTCACACCTGACCTTTCAACAGAGACTATGAAAGCCAGAAGGGCCTGGACAGATATCATGCAAACCCTAAGAGAACACAGATGTCAGCCCAGGCTACTGAACCCTGTAAAACTCTGAGTCCTCATAGAAGGAGATAACAAGATATTCAATGACAAAAACAAATTTCAACAATACCTACATAAATCTAGCATTACAGAAGACACTGGAAGGGAAAATACAACCCAAGAAAATTAGCTTCTGTCAAGAAAACACAGGAAATAATTAAACTTACTACAGTAAAACAAAAAACAACCAAGCACACAACCTTACGAACACATCGAAATCAAAGGATTTAACAGCCACTGGTCATTAATCTCTCTCAACATCAATGGACTCAACTCCCCAGTAAAAAGACACAGATTAACAGAATGGATAGGTAAACAAAACCCAGCAATCTTTTGCATACAAGAAACACACCTGAGGCACAAAGATAGACATTACCTGAGGGTAAAAGGTTGGAAGATGACTTTCCAAGCAAATGGACCCAAGAAACAAGCAGGAGTAGCCATTCTAATATCTGATAAAATAGACTTTCAACCAAAATTAATAAAAAGAGATGGGGAAGGACACTTCATACTCATCAAGGGAAAATTCCACCAGGAAGACATCACAAACCTGAACATCTATGCCCCAAATACAAGAGCACCCACATTTGTAAAAGAAACATTGATAAAATTTAAACCACATATAGATCCCCAGACATTAATAGTGGGAGACTTCAACACCCCACTTTCAACAAAGGACAGGTCAACAAAACAGAAATTAAACAAAGAAATAATATCTCTGACAGAGGTCATGAATCAAATGGACCTCACAGACACTTACAGAACTTTACACCCAAACAAAAAAGAATTTACCTTCTTCTCAGCACCTCATGGAACCTTCTCCAAAATAGACCATATACTTGGTCACAAAGCAAGCCTCAACAGATTCAAGAAGATTGAAATAATCCCTTGTACCTTTTCTGATCACCATGGAATAAAGCTGGACTTCAACAACAACAGGAATAGCAAAATGCCTATATATACATGGAAACTGAACAACTTGTTACTAAATGACAAGAAATAAAGAAAGAAATTAAAGTCTTCCTAGAACTCAATGAAAATGAAGACACAACATACCCAAACTTGTGGGACACAATGAAAGCAGTACTAAGAGTAAAGTTCATAGAACTAAGTGCCTTCAAGAAGAAATTCATGACAGCTCACTCAAGCAACTTAATGGTCCACTTAAAAACCCTAGAAAAAGAAGAAGCAGACACACCAAGAAAGAGTAGACTGCTGGAAATAATCAAACTCAGGGCTGAAATCAATCAATTAGAAACAAATAAAACAATTCAAAGAATCAGTGAAACCAAGAGCTGGTTCTTGAGAAAATCAACAAGATTGACAAACCCTTAGCCAAGCTAACTAAAAGGCAGAGAGACACCACCCAAATCAACATTATCAGAAATGAAAAGGGGGACATAACCACAGACACTGAGGAAATCCAAACAATCATTAGGACTTACTTCAAAAGTCTATATGCCACAAAATTTGAAAATCTAAATGAAATGGACAATTTTCTTGATCGATTTGACTTACTAAAGCTGAATCAGGACCAGGTAAATCAATTAAATAGTCCTACATCCCCCAAAGAAATAGAAGCAGTCACCAAAAGTCTCCCATCCAAAAATAAGCCCAGGACCAGTTGGCTTCAGCGTAGAATTCTACCAGACCTACAAAGAAGAATTAACTCCAATTCTCTTCAAACTATTCCACAAAATAGAAACAGAAGGAATATTACCAAACTCATTCTATGAAGCCACAGTCACCTTGGTACCTAAACCTCACAAAGACTCAACAAAGAAAGAGAATTTCATGCCAATCTCCCTTATGAACACTGCAAAAACTTAACAAAATACTTGCAAACCGAATATAAGAACACGTAAAAGATATTATCCACTATGACCATGGAGGCTTCATCCCAGGTATGCAGGGGTGGTTCAATAAACAAAAATCCATCAATGTGATCCACCATATTGACAAAGTGAAAGAAAAAAAAAACCACATGATAATCTCCCTAGATGCTTAAAAAGCATTTGACAAAATCCAACATCCATTCATGTTTAAAGTACTGGAGAGATCAGGGATACAAGGCACATATCTAAACATAGTAAAGGCAATATACAACAAGCATATAGCCAACATCAAACTGAACGGAGAGAA
The DNA here is from genome assembly GCF_907164565.1 of Psammomys obesus. Lineage (NCBI taxonomy): Eukaryota > Metazoa > Chordata > Mammalia > Rodentia > Muridae > Psammomys > Psammomys obesus. The sequence continues at coordinate 31,845,643 of NW_026596079.1, read as the reverse complement.
ACTTAAAGCAATCCCACTGAAATCAGGAAAAAGACAAGGCTGCCCACTCTCTCCATATCTCTTCAACATAGTGCTGGAAGTCCTTGCTAGAGCAATAAGACAGTTGAAGGAGATCAAGGGGATACAGATGGGAAAGGAAGAAGTCAAATTATCATTATTTGCAGATGATATGATAGTATACATGAGTGATCCCAAAAACTCTACCAGGGAACTCCTACAGCTGATAAACCCCTTCAGCAAAGTGGCCAGATATAAAATTAACTCAAAAAAAAAATCAGTAGCACTCATGTATACAAAAGACAAAAGGGCTGAGAAAGAAATTAGAGAAACAACACCCTTCACAATAGCCACAAATGACATAAAGTACCTTGGTGTAACCCTAACCAATCAAGTCAAAGACTTGTATGCTCTGAAGGAAGAATTAGAGGAAGATATGAGAAGATGGAAAGATTTCCCATGCTCATGACTTGGCAGGATTAACATACTAAAAATGGCCATCTTACCAAAAGCAATCTACAGATTTAATGCAATTCCCATCAAATTGCCAACACAATTCTTTACAGACCTGGAAAGAAAAATTCTCAACTTCATATGGAATAACAAGAAACCGAGAATTGCTAATACAATCCTCTACAATAAAAGATCTTCTGGAGGTATCTCCATCCCTGATCTCAAGCTGTACTATAGAGCAACAGTTCTAAAAACTGCATGGTACTGGCATAGAAACAGAATGGTGGATCAATGGAATCGAACAGAAGACCCAGAAACAAACCCACACATTTATGGACACCTGATTTTTTGACAAAGATGCCAAAACTATACAATGGAAAAAAGATAGCATCTTCATCAAATGGTGCTGGTCCAACTGGATGTCTACATGTAGAAAAATGCAAATAGATCCATACTTATCACCCTGCACAAAACTAAATTCCAAGTGGATCAAAGACCTCAACATAAAATCAGACACATTAAATCGGCTAGAAAAAAAGTTTGGAATACCCTAGAACTCATTGGTACAGGAGAAAACTTCCTGAACAGAACAGAACAGCACAGGCTCTAAGAGCAACAATCAATAAATGAGACCTCATGAAACTGAAAAGCTTCTGTAAAGCAAAGGACACTGTCATCAAAACAAAGTGACTGCCTACAGATTGGGAAAGAATCACCACCAACCCTTTATCTGACAGAGGACTCATATCCAGTATATATAAAGAACTAAAGAACCTGAAATGCAGCAAACCAAGTAATCCACTTAAAAAATGGGGAACAGAGCTAAAGAGAGAATTCTCTGCAGAGGAATATCCAATGGCAGAGAAGCACTTAAAGAAATGCTCAACCTCATTAGACATTAGAGAAATGCAAATCAAAACAACCCTGAGATATCACCTTACACCCATCAGAATGGCCAAGATCAAAAACTCAAGTGACAATACATGCTGTAGAGACTGTGGCGAAACAGGAACCCTTCTCCACTGCTGGTGGGAATGTAAACTTGTACAACCACTCTGGAAATCAATCTGGCGCTTTCTCAGACAACTAGGATTATTGCTTCCTCCAGATCCAGCCATACCACTCCTAAGCATATATCCAAAAGAGGCTCAAGTACACAAAAAGGACATTTGCTCAGCCATGTTTGTAGCAGCTTTATTTGTAATAGCCAGAAGCTGGAAACAGCCCAGATGCCCCTCAACTGAAGAATGGATGCAGAAACTGTGGTACATCTACACAATGGAGTATTACTCAGCAATGAAAAATAAGGAAATCATGAAATTTGCACGTAAATGGTGGAACCTGATAAGGATCATCCTGAGTGAGTTGTCCCAGAAGCAATAAGACACACATGTTATATACTCACTCATATAAACATACAACATAGAATATACCCACTAAAATCTGTACATCTAAACAAATTAAGCAAAAGATAGGACCCTCACAAAATGTTCAATCCCCATCCTGAAAGGCAAAGAGGATGGACATCAGAAGAAAAAGAAAACAGGAAACAACCTTGGTACCTGCCATAGAGGGCCTCTGTAAGCCTCTGCAGTGCAGACTGTCAAAGCAGATGCTGAGCCTGATGGCCAACTGATGGGCAGAGTGAATGGAATTTTTTTAAGAAGTGGGAAATAGTAAAAGCTGGAGAGGATAGGAACTCCACAAGGAGAGCACCAGAACAAGAAAATTTGAACACCAGAGAACTTCCCAGAGACTCATACTCCAACCAAGGACTATTCGTGGAGATAACCTAGAACCCTGACAATGCAGCCACTTCTGATAAGAACTGATAGACTAAGATCAGAAAGAAGGAGAGGAGGACCTCCTCTATCAGTGGTTTTGGGGAGGGGCATGCATGCAGAAAGGGGAGAAGGGTGGGATCGGGAGGGGAGGCGGGAGGGGCTTATGGGGGGATTCAAAATGAATAAAGTGTAATTAATAACAAAAACACACACACACACACACAAAAAGGTTGGATTATGTTTCACATCATGATAATAAGATGAGATTTGGGGGACAAAAAAGAGAAATAGCGTGGTTTACAATGTTATATTTTTTTCATTGTTGTACCAATAAAACACTTCAGCATTTTGCTGGATTCTTTTGTCCATACTGGTTCTGATTTTAATATTCCTAAATATATTCCCTGTAGTAGAAAGCTTTCTACTACAATGCCAGTACATTGCATTCTCTACACTTCTATGTGCTCTGGTTTAGGGATCAGAGTACAACTTCCTGAATGTCCTCAAACAAGATTTTTTAAAATTAATTAACATAAGTTTCTAGGATGAATTGTGTCATGTTGTTGTATTTTATTGCATATGCTTTGAAAGTGCTGTACCTGTGGCTTTCTTTGAATGGCCTTAAGTCATATATAACCCTGAAACTATCTCACACCAAATGTTTCCTAAATTAATAAGGCAAAGTATAATGATATATGATCCCTAAGGAAACAACAAGAGTAAATCCCTACAAATATATCTTGAGCAAATTTGTATCCTTTCCTTAAATATCTTTTTTAATTCCTCAAGAGAAGCGTCATCTTAAGGTCTACCTTACAATTTTAAGATGGCTAAATTGAAGCTAGATGTGTGAGGATCTCTGCAAAACTCTCATAAACAAGAATGGTACTTTTTTCACAATGTTGTCTAGAGGAGCAGAGATTTTCTCAGTGTAGAATTCCATAGAGCTCAGCCCTCTGTATCAGAACGGGTACTCAAGAAGAAAATTACATTCATCTTAAATATAGAGGAGAGACATTTCCATTACAAGCTGCTGAGAATTTATCTTATATGGGTGGTAACTAACAGAATATGTATGAATTTGCAACTATGATAGCCATAAATAATAAACTTATCCTTTTTTACAATTTGCAAAAAAATATTAGATTAATTCAAACTGCTTAAATAGTAGTTATAGAGAGGTCTAGATATGCTAATACAGTGCATTGCTTATTTTCCACAGATGAGAAAAGTCCATAGTTTAAATTAATCAAAATTATTTTTGTTGTAAGTGAGGGGACCTAAGCCAGAATGATTTTGAATACAGAGTAAAATTCAACTTACAGACATTAAACTCCAGAAATGCAAGTCAAAGCTCCAAAGTCATCCAAACTACTAATTGAACCAAGGAGGAGAAAGTAATAATTATTTTCTTTGTACCTTATTTCTCCTTCCTTCTGCTCATTAGTTTCCTTCTTTAGCTTTCAGAAGAGCTTCATCACAGTGGCATGGAACATTCCAATAGCATTTTCAAACTGGCACCCTGAAGTTTTGTCAACAAAGAGAGACTGGTCGTTTTAATTTTCTTTTTTCCAATTAAATAATAAAAAAAAAATAAAGATACAAAGGACTTGCTTTGGAACATGCCTTTGGACTGGAGAACATATTTGCTTAATTTCTCAAGTGGTGTGATTAAATCTTACAAACCAAATGCTTTTGAAAATAGTAAATATTATTGAACCAATACTATTGAACAAAACAATAATCAGTCCCCAAACTGTTCTTCAGACATCTATCAGATGCTGAGTATTCTGGTCATGTTCAGTACATCTACCACTAGCAAAACAGTACATTTTCTTTACTTACTAAAACAAAGTCCCTTTTCTATTTAGGCATTTGTTCTTTCAATATTTTTTTTTTATGTCAACTACTGTATTTGTATTTCTTTTTGTTTACTTATATCTTTAATTTATTTTTCATAATTTATTCACTTTACACATCCTGAATGTAACCCCTTCCCTTGATTCTTCCCAGTTCTACCCTCGCTCTTGCTTTCTTACGTCCCTCCCCTACTCCTCCAAAATGGAGTTACCATGTGACTGCCGCCTATCAAGTCTCATTTTGATTGTCTGCATCTACTTGCTCTGTGATTTGGCTAGGCTTCCCTGCCAGGAGGAACTTATCAAAGAGTCAGCATCAGAGTCCATGTTAGAGACAGCCCCTGCTCTTCTTACTAGGGCATCCAGATGGATACTGAGCTGCCCATCTGAGCAGAGGTTTTAGGTCCTCTCCATGCATGGTCCTTGCTTGGTACATCAACTTCTGTAGGCCTACTTGGATCCACATTTGTTGGCTTGGTTGGTCTCTTTGTGAAGCTCCTGTCCTATCTTGGTCCTTTTATCTACCTCATTCTTCCATAAGACTCCTAGAGTTCTGCCCAAAGTTTAGCTGTGAGACTTAGCATTTGCTTTGATCCCCTCCTTGGTAGAATCTTTCAGAGGACATCTATGGAAGGTTGCATTCTTGTTTTCTCTCTTCACCTACTTCCAGCGTCTATTCTTTTTGGTGTTCTGAATGAGAATTAAGTATTCTCTCTAGGGTCCTCTTTGTTATTTAGTTTCTTTAGGTCAGTGGATTGTAATAGTTTTCCTTTGGTAGATAGCTAAAATCCACTTTTAAGTGAATATATAAAAATATACCTGCCTGCCTTTCTGGTTCTGGGTTAACTCACTCAGGATGATCTTTTCTAGTTTCATTCATTTCCCTGCAAATTTCATGATTTCCTGTCTTTAATAGCTGAGTAGTATTCTATTATGTAAATGTACCACAATTTCTGTCTTAGAGGAACATCTAGATTTTTTCCAGATTCTGGCTATTAGAAATAAAATTGCTATGAACAAAGTTGAGCAAATGTCCTTGCTGTATGGTTGAGCATCTTTTGAATATATGCCCAGAAGTGGTATAACTGGGTCTTGAGGTAGAGTTATTCCTAATTTTCTGAGAAAGTACTAGTTTGATTTCCAAAGTGGTTGTACAAGTTTACATTCCCACCAGCAATGAAGGAGTGTTTCCCCTTCTCCACATCCTCTCCAGCATGTGATGTTTCCTGAATTTTTTTTAAAATTTATTTACTTTTTTATTAACTAAAGTTTATTCTCTTTGTATCTCAGCTGTAGCCTCATCTCTCTTCCTCTCCTAATCCCACCCTCATCTCCTCCCATGCCCCTTCCCTAGTCCACTGATAGGGAAGGTCTTCTTCCCTTTCATCTGACACTAATCTATCAGGTCATATCAGGACTGGTTGCATTGTATTTCTCTGTGGTCTGCTAAGGCTTTACTCCACTCAGGGGAAGGTGATCAAAGCGCAGACCACTGAGTTCATGTCAGAGACAGTCTCTGTTCCTATTACTAGGGAACTCATTTGGACAATGAGCTGCCATGGTCTACATCTGTGTAGCAGTTCTTGGTGCTTGGTTGGAGTATCAGTCTCAGAAAAGATCCCTGGGCCCAGGTTTTGTTTTGGTTCTGTTGTTCTAATTGTGGTGCTCCTGTCCCCTCCAAGTCTTTCCGTCTCCCTCTTCTTTCATAAGATTTCCTGCACTCTGCCCATAGTTTTCCTATGAGGGACAAAACAGAGAACAGGACAGGAACCTCTGAGAGAGGGACTCTGAAAGACTCTACCCTGCACGGTATCAAAGCAGAGGCTGAGAGTCACAGTCACTTGAATTTTTGGTCTTAGCCATTCTGAAGGCTGTAAGATAGAATCTCATAATAGTTTTGATTTGCATTTCCTTGATGACTGTGTTTGTATTTCACTTTACTTTGTTTTGTTTTGACTTTTTATTTCTTTTTTAAAAATTCTTTATTAATTACATTTTATTCACTTTGTATCCCCCTGGTGGTTTCCTTCCTCCTCCCATCCCAATCCCTCCCTTTCTCCACCCTCTGCATGCACAGCCCTCCCCAAGCCCACTGATAGGGGCGGTCTTCTTTTCCTTCCTTCTGATCCTAGTCAATTAGGTCTCATCAGGAGTGGCTGCATTGTCTTCTTCTGTGGCCTGGTAATGCAGTTTCTCCTTCAGGGGGAGGTAATTAAATTTCACTTTCTTATATTCAAGCAAAACATTTAAAAATGATCAGCTCCTCTGATTTCAAGAAATTTACTACTTAAAATCACTTATTATTTCCAAAACTTTAAAAAATATATTCCTTGAAAATTATTTAATAGTTCTACATATATTTGAAAAATCATTGGTTGGTATGTGTCTGTAATATTTGCTTTGAGTTTCTGTTTGGGCATATGGTGCAGATAATTTAATTAACATGATCTACTGTAAATTAAAGAGGAAGCAGATTAAATCAGTAAGAGAATCTGAGACTTAAGCATAATCTGAAAATAGTTCTTCTTGGGTAAAAATTATATCATAAATCATTGTGCTTACTAATACTATTTTGTGTGGACAGTGAAATTATACTCTGTAGTATCTCTGTCATGGCTGCAAAACAAATGTAAAGAACAATAAAATGGTGCATAATTTATTTGAATTTCATTGTATCTTGTTTTGTTTGAGAAAATGTGAGTATTTGTTTCTTAATCACTGGTGTTTATGAGTTATGTACATTGCTTCTATTTGTGGTTCTCAAATGATAATCAAAGTGAAATAATGCAAATAAAATCATATTTTATAATGTATCAGTTATTACTTTTATGTTCTGATTGAAGAACATCTAAAACATTGGCGATATAAATAAATTAGAGTTTAATTTGCTATTATGTTGATTAGGCCCAGAGGCAAGCATTCTTGGTTAGGTGTGAAGTATCTACATTCAGGACAATTCACTTCTCTCCTTTTACTGTGATGGCTTACATGAGTTCTTTTGGATTTAAAGACTGAATCCTAAAGAAGAAGTCAAGACAGGGATAGAAATTTCCTCTATTTTTGATTTGTCATACATATATATATATATATATATATGAAAAAATATAAATATATAAAAATATATATTAAATATATACTTATATATATATATATACATATATATAAATATATATATATAATATATATACATATATACTTATATATATTTAATTTACTAGAAGAAATTACATAAACTTTTGGGGTTAATATAATCATAAATTATAAGTGACAAATTCAGTCTCGCTTTCATTTGCCTTTTTTTATTAATTATACTTTATGCACTTTGTATCCCCCCATAAGCCCCTCCCTCCTCCCTTCCGATTTTATCCTCCCTCCCCCTTCTTCACACATGCACCTCCCCAAGTCCACTGATATGGGAGGTCCTCTTCTCCTTCCTTCTGATCTTAGTCTATCATATCACATCAGGAGTGGCTGCATTGTCATCTTCTGTGGGCTGGTAAGGCTGCTCCCCCCTCAAGGGGAGGTGATCAAAGAGCAGGCCAATCAGATTATGTCAGAGGCAGTCCCTCTTCCCATTACTATGTAACCCTAACCCACTTGGACACTGAACTGTCATGTGCTACATCTGTGTAGGGGTTCTAGGTTATCTCCATGAATAGTCCTTGGTTGGAGTATGAGTATCTGGGAAGTTTCCTGTATTCAAATTTTCTGGTTCTGTTGCTCTCCTTGTGTTGTTCCTGTCCTCTCCAGATCTTACTCTTTCCCACTTCTCACATAAGATTCCATGCACTCTGCCCAACAGTTGGCCATAAGTCTCAGCCTCTGCTTTGGTAGTCTGCAGGGTAGAGGCTTTCAGAGGCCCTCTGTGGCAGGTTCCTAGGTTGTTTCCTGTTTTCTTCTTCTTCTGATGTCCGTCCTCTTGGTATTTCAGGATGGGGATTGAGTGTTTTACTCATGGTCCTCTCTCTTGCTTAGTTTCTTTAGATGTACAGTTTTTAGTAGGTTTATCCTATGTTATATGTCTATATGAGTGAGTATATACCGTGTGTGTCTTTCGCTTCTGGGACAGCTCATTCAGGATGATCTTTTCTAGGTCCCACCAATTTTGCAGGTCCCACCTGCAAATTTCATGATTTCCCTAGTTTTCATTGCTGAGTAATACTCCATTGTGTAGATTTACCACAATTTCTGTATCCATTCTTCAGTTGAGAGGCATCTGGGCTGTTTCCAGCTTCTGGCTATTATAAATAAAGCTGCTACAAAAATGGTTGGTTGGAATGTAAATTTGTACAACCACTCTGCAAATAAATGTGGCGCTTTCTCAGACAACTAGGAATAGAGATTCCTCAACATCCAGCCATACCACTACTAGGCATATACCCAAAAGAGACTCAAGTACACAATAAGGACATTTGCTCAATCATTTGCCTTTTAAAGTATGTTTGTGAGAGGTGTTACAGAATAGTTGTACCTTAGTATTTATTGTCAGTACATGACTCCAAGGCTGCATGTATATATGTTAAAGGAGACTAACAAAGGAAACATTAGGATAAAAAAAGGTGACTGTCTCACTGAAGTACTTACCAAACAACAATTAAAAAAGAATGACATTTTGTAAAACTCAATTAGGTAGTGAAGATACATTAATTGTAAGAAACTTTGATCCAACATTCACATTCTTATTTACTTCATATATACAATTATTTTACTAAATTGAAGCCAACTAATGGATAAAAATTTAAACATACATTTAAATACATTGAATAGTATATTAATGGATGGCTAGCAAATTAAAGTCATATTAGACTGCTTTACAATATGGAGACAAAGATAAGAAGAAAATAAACATGTCTTTTTTTTCTTTTAATATTTTTTAAATTTTTATTCACTTTACATCCTTGTTGTAGCCCCATCCCTCTTCCCCTTTCAGCCTCAACTTCCCTCCTCTACCCCCTTCTTTTGCAGAAAAAGGGAGCTCCATTTCCCATCAACCCCAGCTTATTTCAAACTGTGTCAATCACCCTTCAAGCTTTTAGATTTGTATTTCAGTGTTTAAAAGTCATTAAGCACTCATTTTCTTTTTTGTATATTATAGTTTATTCACTTTGTATCCCAGCTGTAAGCCCCTTCTTTATTCCTTCCTAATCCCACCCTCCCTCTGTCATCTCCTCCCATGCCCCTCTCCAAGTCCACTGATAGGGGAGGTCCTCCTCCCCTTCTATCTGACCCTAGCTTATCAGTTCTTATCAGGACTGGCTATGTTGCCTTCCTCTATTGCCTGGCAAGGCTGGTCCTCCATCCGGAGGGGGTGGTTAAATAACCCACCACTGAGTTCATGTCAAAGACAGTGCTTTAAGCCTGTACTAAGGAACCCACCTGCATACTGAGCCCATGGCAGCTCAGAATCTAAGCACTTATTTTCTAAAAGCTATGTACGGTTATTTATAGCGAAGTGATAAATGTGAATTTTTAAAAGACAAATGCAAGTGATTTAATTTAAGTAAGATGAAAATCAGGAGAGACAAGATAGCAGCATCAGGAGAACACTGTGTCTGAGGAGCAGGACAACATTTCCATACAGCTAACAAGAAACTGAACTCTGGCCCCTAAAACAACAGTGATCCTGTTTCCCAGGTGAGAGGAAACCCCCACAGCGTGGTTCACTCTCAGGTCACCCAGCCAGAACCCAGAAGATATTGCAGGTCACACAGGCACTTGGTCACCAGACCAGAACCCCATGCCTGCGTGTCCTGATCACCATACCAGACTGAAAGGTTGGCACAAAAACACCAGAGACTGGGAATCCCAGTCACAAGAAAAGCCCACAGGGAAGGAAGGCAACAGGACTGACCACGGGTCACCCAGTCTTTACCTGGAAAAGGTCTCCCAGACCAGCAGGTACGACCTGCCATAACTGAACTGGGCTCAAGCTGCAAGCACTGAGAGTTGTTGTGAGCCCAGCTCTCTGGCACAGACAGAGCAGTGTGCCCTAGGACAACAGAGACTGGGAGTCCCAGTCGGGAGTAAACCCCACAGGGAAGGAAGAAAACAGGGACCAGAATTAGGTCATCCAGTATATCCCTGGAAAAGGTCCCAGAGACCAGCAGGTGGGTGCACACACCGCCAGCCCAGAGATCTGCTCTGTACTAACTATTCCTCACAGACAGAACTGAGTGCCCAGGACACCAGAGACTTGGAGTCATTGTCAGGAGAAATCCTCACAGGGAATGAAGCAAAGGGGATGGACGTTGGCTACCCAGTATATCCCTGGAAAATGTCCCCCAGACAGGCCCAATCCAGGGACCTGCTGTTCACCATACAGCCTGCTGTTACCAGGAGAGCGGTACCCACTCGCCACAGATTACCACTTGGGTACTTGGGCACAGAGCTCCAAACTCAGACCTACAAAAGCCTGGGATCCCCGAGATCAACCTCCAGATAGTGCTCCAAGGGGCAACCAGTTATCCCTAACAAAACTGACCAAACCACGGGACAAACAGGTTACAGCAGCTGATCACTAAATTTACAGCAAGAAACCCAGAAGGAGGGTAGCTGTCTCCAGGACTTCCCTGGGTGAAAGGAGAACCCTCTCAACTAAAAAGGACCAGAGTTACCACTCAGGTCTCTATGCCCGAGGTGAGCTTTGAAAACTCCTGAAAAACACCAGCCATACAGTGACTATACCCAAAAAGCTGAGGAGGCTTCCTTCAGGAAAAAAACATCTTCCTGCCAAGGGGATTTTATCCACCACAGGATTCCAGGAACCACCAGAAACTAACTCCAATCACCTAAGATAGTCCAATGGGTAGAGGCCAGTGTAAAAGCTCAACCAACAAAAGACAGAGCAATATGACATCTCCAGAACCCAGTTATCCAAGGACAAGTAGCCCTGGACACCCCAGCATAATTGAATTTCAAGAAGATGACCTAACATCTATGCTCATGAAGAGGAAAACAAAGGAAACAAATAAAATGTGTGAAGACCTAGAGGAAGATAAAAAAAAAAAAAAAAAAAAAAAAAAAAAAAGATTATGGCCATCCATAAAAAATAGAAGAAGATAAAGAAAAACAGATTATGGCCATCCATGAAGAAATACAAGAAGTTGCAGCCAAACAGTTTGTGGCCTTTAGAGAAGAAATACTTAAATCACTGAAGGAAATAATAGAAACAGAGGATTGTTCAAACAAACAACTAAAGAAATAGAAGGAAAAACAGGACAGGTGAAGGAAATCAACAAAATGGCTCAAGACCTGAAGATACAATTGGAAAAATTAAAGAAAACACAAATGGAGGAAATTGTAGAGAGAAAAAACTTAGGGAAGAAAACAGGAACTACAGAGATAAGCATAACGAATAGACTACAAGAGATGGAAGAAAGAATCTCAGGTGTAGAAGATACAATGGTAGAAATTGATGTATCTGTCAAAGAAAATGTTAAATCTAAAAAATTCCTGACTCAGACCGTCCAAGAAATTCAAGACAACATAAAAAGACAAAACCTAAGAATAATAGGAATAGAGGAAAAAGAAGATTTCCTCCTCAAAGGCCCAGAAAATATTTTCAACAAAATCATTGAAGAAATTTCCCCAACTTAAAGGAGAGGCCAATAAAAATACAAGAGGCCTACAGAACACCCAATAAATTAGACCAGAAAAGAAAATCCTTCTGGCACATAATAATCAAAACAGTAAGTATACAGAACAAAGAAAAAATACTAAAAGCTGCAAGGGAAAAAGGCCAAGTAACATATAATGGCAAACCCATCGGAATTGCACCAGACTTCTCAACAGAGACTATGAAAGCCAGAAGGGCCTGGACAGATATCATCCAGATCCAAAGAGAACACAGATGTTAGCCCAGGCTACTATACCCAGCAAAAGTCTCAGTCCTCATAGACAGAGAAAACAAGATATTTAATGACAAAAACAAATTTCAACAATACCTACACATAAATCCAGCATTACAGAAGACACTAGAAGGGAAAATACAACCCAAGAAAACTAGCTACTTTCAAGAAAACAAAGGAAATAATTAACCTCACTACAGTAAAACAAAATGCAAACAAGCACACAAACTTATGACCACAGCCAACATCAAAATCAAAGGATTTAACAGCCACTGGTCATTAATCTCTCTCAATATAAATGGACTCAATTCTCCAATAAAACGACACAGACTAACAGAATGGATGAATAAACAAAACCCAGCGATATGTTGCTTAGAAGAAACACACCTAAGTCACAAAGATAGACATTACCTGAGGGTAAAGGGTTGGAAGATAGCTTTCCAAGCAAATGGACCTCAGAAGCAAGCATGAGTAGCCATTCTAATATCTGATAAAATAGACTTTCAACCAAAATTAATAAAAAGAGATGGGGAAGGACATTACATACTCATCAAGGGAAAATTCCACCAGGAAGATAACACAATCCTGAACATCTATGCCCCAAATACAAGGGCATCCACATCTGTAAAAGAAACATTGATAAAACTTAAACCACACATAGATCCTCACACATTAATAGTGGGAGACTTCAACACCACACTCTCAACAAAAGACAGGTCAACAAAACAGAAATTAATGAAATAACAATGCCTCTAACAGAGGTCTTGAATCAAATGGACCTAACGCACATTTACAGAACCTTACATCCAAACATAAAAGCACTTCTGTTCTTCTCAGCACCTCATGGAACCTTCTCCAAAATAAACCATATAGTTGGATACAAAGCAAGGCTCAACAGATACAAGAAGATTGAAATAATCCCTTGTATCTTATCTGATCACCATTGAATAAAGCTGGACCTAGACAACAACAAAAATAGCAAAAAGCCTACACACACATTGAAACTGAACATCTTGCTACTAAATGACAGCTGGGTTAGGGAAGAAATTCTTCCTAGAATTCAATGAAAATGAAGGCAAAACATACCCAAACTTGTGGGACACAATGAAAGCAGTACTAATAGGAAAGTTCATAGCACTGAGCGCCTTCAAGAAGAAAATTGAGACAGCTCATTCAAGCAACTTAGTGGTTCACCTAAAAACCCTAGAAAAAGAAGAAGCAGACACACCAAAAAGGAGTATATGGCTGGAAATAATCAAACTCAAGGCTGAAATCAATCAATTAGAAACAAAACAATTCAAAGAATCAATGAAACCAAGAGCTGGTTCTTTGAGAAAATCAACAAAATAGACAAACCCTTAGCCAAGCTAACTAAAAGGCAGAGAGACACCATCCAAATCAACAAAATTAGAAACGAAAAGAACGATATAACTACAGACACTGATGAAATCCAAACAATCATTAGGACTTACTTCAAAAGTCTATATGCCACAAAATTTGAAAATCTAAATGAAATGGACAATTTTCTTGATTGATTCCACTTCCCCAAACTGAATCAAGACCAGGTAAATCAATTAAATAGTCCTATATCCCCAAGGAAATAGAAGTGGTCATCGAAAGTCTCCCATCAAAAAAAAAAAAAAAAAAAAAAAAAAAAAGCCCAAGAACAGATGGTTTCAGCACAGAATTTTACCAGACCTTCAAAGAAGAGCTAACTCCAGTTCTTTTCATAGTATTCCACAAAATAGGAATAGAAGGAACGCTACCAAAGTCATTCTATGAAGCAATAGTCACCTTGGTACCTAAACCTAACAAAGACACAACAAAGAAAGAGAATTTCAGACCAATCTCCCTTATGAACATTGATGCAAAAAAACCCAACAAAATACTTGCAAAATAAGGACATTTTCTCAACCATGTTTGTGGCAGCCTTATTTGTAATAACCAGAAGCTGGAAACAGCCCAGATCCCCCTCAATTGAAGAATGGATGCAGAAATTGTGGTACATCTACACAATGGAATGTTACTCAGAAAGGAAAAATAAGGAAATCATGAAATTTGCAGGTAAATGGTGGGACCTGGAAAAGATCATCCTGAGTGAGCTGTCCCAGAAGCAGTAAGACACACATGGTATATACTCACTCATACAGACATGTAATATTGGATAAACCTACCTAAATCTGTACATCTAAAGAAACTAATCAAGAGAGAGGACCCTGACTAAAATGCTCAATCTCCATCCTGGAAGGCAAAGAGGAAGGACGTCAGAAGACGAAGAAGAAGAAGAAGAAGAAGAAGAAGAAGAAGAAGAAGAAGAAGAAGAAGAAGAAGAAGAAGAAGAAGAAGAAGAAGAAGAAGAAGAAAACAGGAAACAAGCTAGGAATCTGCCACAGAGGGTCTCTGAAAGGCTCTACCCTGCAGACTATCAAAGCAGAGGCTGAGACTTATGGCCAACTGTTGGGCAGAGTGCATGGAATCTTATGTAAGAAGTGGGAAAGAGTAAGATCTGGAGAGGACAGGAACTCCACAAAGAGAGCAACAGAACCAGAAAATTTGAACACAGGGGTCTTCCCAGAGACTCATACTCTAACCAAGAATCAGGCATGCAGATCTCCTAGAAGCCCTGCACAGATGTAGCCCATGGCAGTTCAGTGTCCAAATGGGTTACATAGTAATGGGAAGAGGGACTGCCTCTGACATCATCTGATTGGCCTGCTCTTTGATCACCTCCCCCTGAGGGGGAAGCAGCATTACCAGGCCACATAAGAAGACAATGCAGCCACTCCTGATGAGACCTAATTGACTAGAATCAGAAGGAAGGAAAAGAAGTCCTCCCCCATCAGTAGACTTGGGGAGGGGCATGTGTGAAGAACAGAGAGCGTGGGTGGGATTGGGAGGGGAGGAGGAAGGGGCTTATGGGGGATACAAAGTGAATAAAGCATAATTAATAAAAAAATAACAAAAATGTAAGATGAAAATCAATATTACTTCACATAATTTTTTATTCCATGTAAATCACTAGCAGTCAAATAATTAACTTCTACATTTTGTGTTACTGGTAATTTTAAGAATCCTTGCAACTCAGTAGAAGTTGCCTATTATCTCAAGAACACAAAACTTGATTCTGATTGTACATGTGAGTGTAATCATATTGTACCTTATCTAGAAAAGAGTCCTTAGAGATGAATAATTCCCTCAACAAAACAATACTGAGAACCAGATTTTTGTCAGGATCAGGAGAAAAGAAAAACTATATTTTCCAGAGATGAATAAATTACTTACATAGATAATTCCCTTGTTTGGATGGTAGGAGACTCATTTCTGTAATAATTTGTCTCAAGTTATTTGGGCCACTTTCCAAATTAATTTGTTTTCCTAAATGCCCCTGCCAGTCAGAGATTTTCTAGAGAAAGCACAGATCATTTGTACAAATAATTGTCAAAATCAATTCTCTACAGGTCAGGCAAATCCTTTGAGCAAATCAGTGGTTTTTCATATTCACAGTAAGGTTAGTTGCCAGAACTCAGTGAATTTATCAGGGCCATACTTCATGGTTTGGTTTCCCGTGAGCAGCCATATGGTCTTTTTGAGGAAAAGTAACTTTTAAATCAGTCACTTCAAATTTCAACTTATCTTCAGGATTTCTCATGCTAATTGCACAACTAATGCATTTATTTTAGGTCACTTTTCAAGGTTCCCAGGATTACTATTTACAAAATATTAAAATAATGGAAAATATGACACTCACAGATAAACTGATTAGATCCAGGGTCAAATATCTAATTGTGATACTAAAATCAATATGGAGATGGAGATGATTAGTGATTTCAATATCATGTTCTGTTCTTTGAGACAATACTTACAGTATTTTCTCAATTCTGTACAGTGCAAACTCTAATAAAACTCAATGATAACTGTTCTCACAGTTTCATGACATATATATTCCAGTTTAAACCTTTGTATTCAAATATTTGTTTTTGAAGTAGTGATAGGTTTCTAAGTGATGGGATATAAAGGAAACATCCCTCCATGTTTTTCCGTAGACATCCCATTCTCACATAAAACTGAAAGTGGAGCTTGCTGATCTAGCCTTGAACCCCTGATCTCGCATCAACATACTGTGAATATAATAAAGTGATTTCTTATTGTTATTACTCATATTATACTAATTTATATTTCCAGTTGTATATATTTGTTGAAGGATTCTCTATTTCCCTTTAAAAGAAAGCTGGGGATGGTTTTTCTTACTCTAATAATTACTTTCCATGTTGATATGAACCAATCCTTGTTACAAAGCACTTAAAGGAAGGAGAGCTCATGTCAGAGACATCCCTGTCCCCCTTACTAGTGAACTCACTTGGATACTAAGTGGCTGGCTCTTAGATCACCTCCCCCTGAGTGGGGAGCAGCTTTGGCAGGCCACAGAGGACGACAATACAGCCACTCCTGATGAGACCTGATAGACTAGGGTCAGGTGGAAGGGGAGGATGACCGCCCCTGTCAGTGGACTTGGAGAGGGGCATAGGAAGGGAAGAGGAAGGAAGGGCGGGATTGGGAGGGAATGAGGGAGTGGGCTACAGCCAGGATTCAAAGTGAATAAAGTGTAATTAATACAAACAAACAAAAATTTAATTAAAAAGGACTGAGAACTTATTTTGGCTTATATGTAAAAAAGATAGGGCAATCATGGCAAGAAAAATATCACTAGGAAAGGTAGCTGTTCTCTTTGTGCCCATAGTCAGAAAGCAAATCGACAAGAAGTCGGGTGTGCTCTAAAACCCCCAGATCTGCACTCTTGATGACTCATAGTGACCCACTTCTTCCAGAAAGGGTTCACCATTTAGAGATTCCACAACTTTCCAAAAGAGTACCACCAGGTAGGGAACAAATGTTAAAATACATGATCTTGTGAGAAAAATTTCATGTTGAAATAATTAGAAATTATTAAATCAATTCACTCTTGGGAATCTAAAATCAGTGGGTTTTAGAACATGGTTTAAGTAACTAAAGACATTCACAATTTTTCTAATTTAAATTATTTAAAGACCCATAGTAACAATGACTTAGCACGCAAAGAATGGAGAAAAGAAAAGCATAAATAAAAAAATAAATTTCCAAGGTTAAAAACTGTACATATGTATGAGTCTGAGAAAACATAAAATGTGGGGAGTCTAAAATTTATAAATTATGTAATACAAATATTAAAAAACCTATGGCAATTTCTGACAATCAAATATAATTTAATATCTTAAGGTTTCTTTGTCTGAGGTTTTTAACCTTTCATGTTTACTTTCCCCTATAAGTTCTGGGAGCAATCAGGTTTGATCTCGTGCAGCCCTTGTGTCTGTGTCCTCAGACTTTGAAAATGTATATTGTTGCCTCAATCCTGTTATGTTTGTTTACTGTTTTACAGAGAGACCAAGAAAATGGGTGTCCATTTGGGTGAGTAGAGTAATGGGTAGTATTTGTGAGAAATTGAAAAAGGGGTAAAAAAAAAAGATCAAAATATTTAAGAAGAAAAAATCTTCGCAATATTAGCTGCCAATTCTGAAAAAAAAGTTTTATCTATGTTTGTATAGAAGCAGGAAAAAATGAACTTGTGCTGAGATAGGGCATGTTCTTATAAAGCAGGCATGAAATTTTCTTTGCAAAAAGAGGATTATTATTTTCTAAAGTTGAACAGTGCTGCTCTTTTCTACTGATGCAAATTCACCTAAGCCCTTCTGCACATTCAGCAAATGTCAGAGGTATCTGATAAATATTCATAGTCTCCAAATTTGAGAGGTAGGAACTCTATTTTCTTTGTTTTACATCCTTAAACCACTGGTATGTATCAAAGAGAAAATATTGCTAATGTACAGATATTTAATAAGCATTCACCAGTGAATAGCATGTGAATTGTGTAACTTACTGAGTCGCTTTCTGTTAGACTTTCTCATATGTGTATTACGTGAAGCTATGACAAAATTTTAAAGTGCTGACTGGTTAAATAAGGAATTGATACACTCGTCATTGGGTTTGGGATTGTGGCCAGTTGAAGACCAGGAAGGACCCTTGCAAACAGTTCTAGGGCCCAGAAATACAAAGCGGTTTCTTGACCAAACATTGTTTTAACATAATAGTTACGGAAAAGAGCACAACCTAATAAACAAAGTGCTTTGTAAATTTTTGCTTATAGCCTCACACAAATATTCTGTTGACTAGAACAAACATATTACCAAATCAGCTCTGAAAATGTGGGAAGTATACTCCATCTTTGTAATCAGAAAATTGAAAGTTAGTGCTAAAGCATTATCTCTGAAAAGAAAAGCAGAAAAATTTCAGTCACTAAAACAAGTGACTCTAAAGATCAAAGGGTTGTTATACAGTAACATAGCTGCTGATGTAAAAGTAACTTTTATTTACTTGATGTAATTGCCTCCATCTACTAACCTAGGCCTGGTCCTGGAAGCTTCTAGTCTCCCTATTGTCTAATTTAGGCTTACTATGTTTTCAGCCTCGGAAACTTACTCCTTAATAAAGTCACCCTTTCTAGGTCTTTTTCAGCCCTGGCTGGCTGGTTCAACTCAGTTGTCTGGCTCAAATAAAAGAGTTGGCTGATTGTGAACTTTTGTATATTTTCTTTTATTTTCAATTCTTCTGTCACACATTATATCCCGACACAGGTTTCTTCTACCTCCGCTCCTCCCAAGTTTGTTGACCCTTGGTGTCTTGTACCCTTCTGGCTCTGACAATCCTTCCTTCCACTTTTTGGAGGTACTCCCCTGTTTCTGCCTAGTGTATGGCTGTGGGTCTCTGTATCTGCTCTCATCAGTTGCTACGTGACACTTCTCTTATGACAATTTGGCTAAGCACCAATCACAAATCCATGAACAAACTATCATTAGAAATCATTTCATTGACTTTTAAATTATCATCATTATCATTTATTTTGCCAGTCATGTTTGTTTCTATCCTGGGTTTCTGGGTTCTCCGCTTCTGGTTCCTGGTCATGCAGGTTATCCAGTGTTAGGTGTGGGCTCCCTCTCTAGCATCTCAATACTGATATCTGATATTCTATTATTTAGAATGTTGGCTTCTGATTCAAGCCATGCCATTCTGTCAAATAATGCCCAGGAGTCTTTTTTCTGGTAATGGGCTTTGTTAGATGGTCTATGAGGGAGAGTATTATTAAAAATATGAATGCTTAAAAATAAAAGACCTGAACAATTCAAACATTTGATATTCCAGTGAAGATGGGAAAACATTCCTGGGCCAAATCCTTAGATGAAGAGCTACAGGTAACTAGTAACATTTTAATTGTCTTTCCTATGGATGAGCCCCTGATTGGTTTTCCTATATCTATTTGCCAGTCCTAGAAACAAATATATGCAGGCAACATTACAGGGACTGAACAGGTTGTATTTTTATGTTGATTTTCTTATGTGTGTTTGCAATGACAGTGGCTTTTTTTTCTTTTGTCTTCCAGAAATATTTTAATAAAAATTGGCCTTTTCCAAGAAACAACCACTGCATGTCCATCAGTAAAAGATAACCATAACAAAATAGAAAAATTACCATATAGCTATGATTTAAAGAAAAAATACAAACCCTGAAGCACATTAGCCAAGTCCGATATTCAAGCCAAATCCTTAGGGCTCCATCATGAGCCCAGACAGACAGCAGAGTATAGTGCTGCATACAGAGCCATTGATGTCACAGGCCTCACAGAAGCACCATCCTCAAAAGACAGTCTGAGGCATGATTTAGGAAAAGGCAGAACAATGTTAACACAATACATACACGTGACTACAAGTAAGAGGGCGGTCAGAGATGGGAGTGTAGGAAGGAGGAGAGAAATGATTTATTTTAAATTGGTAAGAGCAAAAAACAACCCTAGAAATGCAATCAAATATAACAAATGGTTATTTTTAGCATGTTTTTTCATTTTCATTTTGTTTATTTACTTTTTCAGTTCTAGATATTAGAACCAGAGTCCTTAACAAATTTGTTGATATTTTATCAATCAATTATATCCCAGAATTTTGGATTAGAGATTGTAAAGTGTGTTGCATGCAGGAAATGTAAGGATCACAAGTTTAAAGGAAGCCACTGGTGTTGTAGAGGACTTTTCCTTTTCTCTGTAACATTAGATTTTAAAGTATAGTTGCTTTGTTGAAGAGAAACCAAGCTTCCTAGTTATGTAGAATTGAGCAGAATCATGAGTAGTGTTCACTTTCTAAATTCCTGCTCATAGTTTCTTTTCTCAATTAGCTTCATAAATATCATGTCACACATTTCTGAATTAACCAAAGTTGCCCACTATCAGCTGATTAAAAAGTAAAACTATCTTAGAAAATGTAATATCATTCTAAGAATGGATAGAATATTATATTTGCATAACATTTTATTTTACTAATAAATCTATCCTAGAGGAAAAACTGAATTAATATGCCAGATAGCTGGCCGAAATTCAAACAGGTGAGAGGTATACATTCTCAGAAATAAGTGATATACTTTACTTTAATTCTCAGAAAATAAAAATCAAAGTTGAAAAATATTTACAGGAACGTTGCTCTCCTGGTGTTTCCTGGTGTTGGTATGGGAAAAGAAGCAGGAAGATCGTGCGAAAAAAGTTAATTGCCTTTAAGCTTACAAGAAAACAGTAAGCCTGAGGGAAATCACTGCATTGGATTCCAAATATAAATTTAAGATAGAAAATTAGTGAATGATAATAAGATCAAGCATAGCAAAAGATCAATAAAAATCCTTCTAAAGAGCTAACACTTGAAATGTTTATATATGTACAAAATGCATGCTTTCAGGCTATTAACTTATTTAATAATAAATTTCCTACAGTGAAAATGAGACTGTGGTTATTTAAACAATGAGGACAATGAACAAAGAGAACATTAGATCTTACATGTATAACATCAAATGATGAATTATCAAAATTTCCTTAAAGAAAGACATCTATCAAGAAATAATTATTTCTGGACAGTCCAGAAAACAGAAAGAAACAGACAAGAAAACAGAAAGAGAGGATCATAGCCCAAACTACAATCTCGAGGAACAACCAGTGAGGATTATAAATAACCAGATGGCTAGAGGCAGACATAAGAACACCCCCAACAAAAATCAGGACATAATGACCTCACCAACAACCCCACAAAAAAATGGACACTTCAATTCATTAGATATACAAGAAAACGACCTCAAAACTATGTTTCTCCAGCTATTAGAGGCCCATAGAGATGAAATGAACAAAGCCCTCAGAGAAATAAACAAAGAAATCGAGACTAACCAAGAGGAAACAAATCGTGCTCTCAGAGAAATGACCACGAAAATTGAGGCAAACAGAAAAGAAATGCACAAAGCTCTCAAAGAAATGTCCACACAAATGAAGGTAAATAAAGAAGAAATAAACAAAGCTCTCATAGAAATATAGGCAATTATACCCAAAGAAGTAGAGACACAATTAGTGATACATAGAGAGGAAACAGACAAAAAAATAGAAGCTATCATCGAAAAGCAGGAGTCCACATTCAAACAGATGAAGGAAATGGTGCAAGACATGAAAACAGAATTAGAATCAATAAAGAAAACACAAATAGAGAAAAACCAGGAGCTGGAGAACATAGAGAAAAATCAGGCACCACAAAGGTAAGCATCACCAACAGAATACAAGAGATGGAAGAAAGAATCTCAGGAGCCGAAGATATACTTGCGGAAATTGACATGTCTCTCAAAGAAAAAATAAAATCAGAAAAGTTCCAAACACAAAACATTCAAGAAATCAAGGACACCATGAAAAGACAAAACCTAAGAATAATAGGAGTAGAAGAAAAAGAAGACATCAGGCTCAAAGGTCCGGAAAATATTTTCAAGAAAATTATAGAAGAAAACTTTCCCAACTTAAAGAAGGAGATGGCCATAAACATACAAGAGGCCTACAGAACACCAAGTAGACTAGACCAGAAAAGAAATTCTTCACGTCACATCATAGTCAAAACACTGAACCTACAAAACAAAGAAAAAATTCTAAAAGCAGCAAGGGAAAAAGGCCAAGTAACATATGAAGGCAGACCTATCAGAATCACACCAGATTTCTCAACAGAAACTATGAAAGCCAGAAGGGCTTGGACAGAAATCATACAGTCCTTAAGGGACCACAGATTCCAACCCAAACTACTATACCCAGCAAAACTTTCAATCAACATAGACGGAGAATTCAAGATATTCCAAGACAAAACCAAATTTAAACAATATCTACATAGTAACCCAGCTCTACAGAAGTTACTAGAAGGGAAACTCCAAACCAAAGAAAACAAATACATCTAAGGAAACAGAGGAAATAGATAACTACACAACAACAACAAAAAAAAAAAAAAAAAAACAAAGGAGGCAAGCAATGAAACTCAGTGACACCACCAACACCACATCTAAAGTAAGTAACAATTGTTGCTCACTAGTTTCTATCAACATCAACGGACTCAACTCCCCAATTAAAAGACACAGACTAACAGAATGGTTGCGGAAACAGGATCCATCATTCTGTTGCATCCAAGAAACACACCTATGCAACAAAGATAAAAACTACCTCAGAGTAAAGGGCTGGAAAAATGTCTTTCAAGCAAATGGTTCCAGAAAACAAGTGGGAGTAGCCATCCTAATATCTAATAAAATAGACTTTCAACCCAAGTTAATCAAAAAAGATAAGGAGGGCCACTATATTCTCATCAAAGGAAAAATCCACCAAGAGGACATCACAAGTTTGAATATCTATGCCCCAAATACAAGAGCACCTACATTCGTAAATGAAACAATATTAAAACTTAAATCACACATTGATCCTAAAACCCTAATAGTGGGAGACTTCAACACTCCACTCTCACCAAGGGACTGATCAACTAGACAGAAAACAAATAGGGAAATAAAAACACTTACAGAGACCCTAAATCAAATGGACCTAATAGATGTCTACAGATCTTTTCATCCAAACTCAAAAGAGTATACCTTCTTTTCAGCACCGCATGGAACCTTCTCCAAAATAGACCATATAGTTGGTCATAAAGAAAGCCTCAACAGATACAAAAAGATTGAAATAATCCCTTGTATTCTATCTGACCACCATGGACTTAAGCTGGACCTCAACAACAACAGAAATAACAAACAGCCTACACGTACATGGAAACTGAACAACCTGTTACTCAATGACAGCTGGGTTAAGGAAGAAATAAAGAAAGAAATTAAAGACTTCCTAGAATTCAATGAAAATGAAGGCACAACATACCCAAATTTATGGGACACATTGAAAGCAGTGCTCAGAGGAAAATTTATAGCACTAAGTGCCTGCAAGAAGAAATTCGTAACATCACATACAAACAACTTAATGGCCCAACTGAAAACCCTAGAAAAAAAAGAAGCAGATATATCCAAGAGGAGCAGACGGCTGGAAATAATCAAACTCAGGGCTGAAATCAATCAATTAGAAACAAATAAAACTATTCAAAGAATCGATGAAACAAAAAGCTGGTTCTTTGAGAAAATCAACAAGATCGACAAACCCTTAGCCAAACTAACTAAAAAGCAGAGAGAATCTATCCAAATCAACAAAATCAGAGATGAAAAGGGTGACATAACTACAGACACAGAGGAAATTCAAACAATCATTAGGTCATACTACAAAAGCCTATATGCCACAAAATTCGAAAATCTAGATGAAATGGACAATTTTTTGATAGATTCCATCCTCCAACATTAAGTCAAGATCAGGTAAAAAGACTGAACAGCCCTATATCCCCCAAGGAAATTGAAGCAGTCATCAAAAGTCTTCCCTCCAAAAAAAGCCCTGGGCCAGATGGTTTCAGCGCAGAATTCTACCAGACCTTCAAAGAAGTGCTCACACCAATTCTCCTCAAACTATTCCACAAAATAGAAACAGAAGGTACATTACCAAACTCATTCTATGAAGCAACAGTCACCCTGATACCTAAACCACACAAAGACCCAACAAAAAAAGAGAACTTCAGACCTATCTCTCTTATGAACATTGACACAAAAATACTCAATAAAATACTTGCAAACTGAATCCAAGAACACATCAAAGATATCATCCATCACGACCAAGTAGGCTTCATCC
The DNA here is from genome assembly GCF_907164565.1 of Psammomys obesus. Taxonomy (NCBI): domain Eukaryota; kingdom Metazoa; phylum Chordata; class Mammalia; order Rodentia; family Muridae; genus Psammomys; species Psammomys obesus. The sequence goes on along the minus strand of NW_026596079.1, from coordinate 31,821,582 downwards.
CAGGCATGCAAGGGTGGTTCAACATATGGAAATCCATCAATGTAATCCACCACATAAACAAACTGAAGGAGAAAAACCACATGATCATCTCCTTAGATGTTGAAAAAACATTTGATAAAGTCCAACACCCATTCATGTTTAAAGTCTTGGAGAGATCAGGAATACAAGGCACATATCTAAACAAAGTAAAGGCAATATACAGCAAGCCTATAGCCAACATCAAACTCAATGGAGAGAAACTTAAATCAATCCCACTGAAATCAAGGAGAAGACAAGGCTGTCCAGTCCATACCTCTTCAACATAATACTTGAAGTCCTAGCCAGAGCAATAAGACAACTAAAGGAGATCACGGGGATACAAATCAGAAAGGAAGAGGTCAAAGTGTCACTATTCGCAGATGATATGATAGTATATATGAGCAACCCCAAAAATTCAACCATAGAACTCCTCCAGTTGATAAACACCTTCAGCAAAGTGGCAGGATACAAAATCAACTCAAAAAAATAAGAAGCCTTCCTGTATACCAAAGACAAAATGGCCGAGAAAGAAATTAGGGAAACAACACCCTTCACAATAGCCACTAACCACATAAAGTACCTTTGGGTGACACTAACCAAGCAAGTGAAAGACCTGTTTGAGAAAAACTTCAAGTCTCTGAAGAAAGAAATTGAAGAAGATCTCAGAAGATGGAAAGATCTCCCGTGCTCATGGCTTGGTTTGATTAACATTGTGAAAATGGCCATCCTGCCAAAAGCAATCTACAGATTCAATGCAATTCCCATCAAAATACCAACTCAATTCTTTACAGACCTTGAAAAAAAAGATTCTCAGCTTCATATGGACAGACAAAAAACCCAGAATCTCCAAAACAATCCTGTACAACAACAGATCATCTGGAGGTATCTCCATCCCCGATCTCAAGTTGTACTACAGAGCAATAGTAATAAAAACTGCATGGTATTGGCATAAAAACAGAAAGGAGGATCAATGAAACCGCATAGAAGACCCAAAAATAAACCCACACACCTATGAATACTCGATTTTTGACAAAGAAGCCAAAACCATTCAATGGAAAAAAGATAGCATCTTCAACAAGCGGTGCTGGTCCAACTGGATGTCCACAAGCAGAAAAATGAAAATAGATCTCTATTTATCACCCTGCACAAAACTAAAGTCCAAGTGGATCAAAGACCTCAACATAAAACCAGATACTCTAAATCTGTTAGAAGAAAAAGTGGGGAACAGCCTAGAACTCATTGGCACAGGAGACAACTTCCTCAACAGAACTCCAACAGCACAGGCTCTAAAAGCAACAATCAATAAATGGGACCTCATGAAACTGAAAAGCTTCTGTAAAGCAAAGGACACTGTTATCAATACAAAACTCCTGCCTACAGATTGGGAAAGAATCTTCACTAACCCTTTATCTGACAGAGGACTAATATCGAGTATATACAAAGAACTAAAGAAGCTGAAAAGCAGCAAACCAAGTAATCCAATTAAAAAATGGGGAACAGAGCTAAACAGAATTCTCGACAGAGGAATATCGAATGGCAGAGAAACACTTAAAGAAATGCTCATCCTCATTAGCCATCAGGGAAATGCAAATCAAAACGACCCTGAGATATCACCTTACACCCATCAGAATGGCCAAGATGAAAAACTCAAGGGACAACACATGCTGGAGAGGTTGTGGAGAAAGGGGATCCCTCCTCCACTGCCAGTTGGAGTGTAAACTGGTACAACCACTCTGGAAATCTATCTGGCGCTTTCTAAGACAATTAGGAATAGTGCTTCCTCAAGACCCAGCTATACCACTGCTAGGTATATACCCAAAGTTTGCTCAAGTACACAAAAGGGATATTTGCTCAACCATGTTTGTAGCAGCTTTATTTGTAATAGCCAGAACCTGGAAACAACCCATATGTCCATCAACGGAGGAATGGGTACAGAAATTGTGGTATTTTTACACAATGGAATACTACTCAGCAATCAAAAAGGAGGAAATCATGAAATTTGCAGGCAAATGGTGGGATCTAGAAAAGATCATCCTGAGTGAAATATCCCAGAAGGAGAAAGATAAACATGGTATATTCTCTCTTATATAGACCTATAAGATATGATAAACATAATGAAATCTATACACCTATAAAAGATAATCAAGAGAGAGAACATGGGGTAAGATTATCAATCCTCGTGTTGAAAGACAGAGGGGATGCGCATTGAACATTGACAGGAGTCTACTGAGCGCATTTGAAAGACTCTAACTAGAAGTGTTTTCAAAGCAAAGGCTCATGACCAAACCTTTGGCAGAGTACAGGGAATCATAAGAAAGAAGGGGAGTTAGTCTGATGAGGAAAGGATAGGAGCTATGTATCTGGGCACAGGGTCTTTTCTGAGACTGACATTCAACCAAGGACCATGTATGAATGTAACCTAGAACCACTGCTCAGATGTAGCCTGTGGTAGCTCAGTAACCAAATGGTTTCCCATAGTGAGGGGAACAAGGTCTATTTCTAACAGGAACTCAATGACTGGCTCTTTGGCCTCCCCACCCCCCAAGGGAGGAGCAGTCCTGTTAGGCCACAGAGGAGAGCTTTGCAGCCAGTCCTGAAGATACCTGATAAAACAAGATCAGATGAATGGGGAGGAGGTCCCCCCTATCAGTGGACTTGGCAAGGGGCACGGTGGAGATGAGGGAGGGAGAGAGGGACTGAGAGGGAATGAGGGATCGGGACACGGCTGTGATACAGAGTTAATAAAATGTAACTGATAAGAAAAAAATAAAATTAAAAAAAAAGAAAAAAGAAAAACTAGATCCAGAATAGAGTCACAATAAAAAAAAAAGAAATAATTATTTAAGCCAGTAAAGAAATAAGTAATTATTTGATACAGAGAAAATAAATATGAAATGCTTCTAAAGAATGAAAATTGTAAAAGTTTTAATAAAATATCTGGCAAGTTGTCCTTGAAGTTCATGTGTTTTTCAAAATTTATGATTTAATTTTATCACTTGCATAATTTTATGTATCAATGGTATGCCCTATTTCATCTTTAAAAATCATTGTTCTTACTATTTTCTTATTTGGTTAAATTTACTTATATAGCTCTTCCTTTTAAGTATCTGCATTTGAATCTACCTTATTGTTACACAGATACATATGTGTGTATGTGCATACACACATAAACACAACATTCTAAGTCCATTTAGTGTGGCTTATGCGCCTATGATCAGATAACCAATTATGAGCCTTATCCCTGAGATAGTCAATTCTTTTTCTCCTTAGTCATTACTGTTCTTTAGCTCTTTGTCTAGGAACAGAGCCTCAAGAAATCCCCCTCAATCTGTATTACCATATCTTTTGATATTATTAATGTTAAGTTCATTTTTAGGTGCTCATACTTTTGAAGGATCATGAAAGGAACTTTCCTGTCATTTCTAGAATACACAATCAAATGACAGATACCCTGGTTCTTACAATTTTTCTATCCTCTCTTTCATGATACTCCTTGAGGTGGATAGAAGCACTGACTGCTACCCTCATTGTCACTTATTTAATATTTTCTGGCACAATGAAAGCTAAAGGATGGGGACTTTTACGTCAGGCCTAGTTTGATCTTCTTCATCCTTTGTCTGACCTGGGTGGTGTCTTCAATAGCAGTGATGTACCCTCAACCTCTGAGATGCAATCAGGTGTTTCAACAAGAGTCTATACTGTTTTGGGACTCACTTGGTGTATCCTGACCAGCAATGAGATTAGGCCGTGGCCATGCCTGTGGAGTATTCTTTGACTGATGACTATGATTGGAATGCTCAGCCTACTGGGTTGTTTAAGCATAGCTGAGAAGAAACTAAGACATTTTGGAGGAAGCACCAACCTCCTTGGTTTCTGCACTGGTATCTTACCATCTCCTGGCGTGACTCCTCTCATGATGGGTTGTGATCTTCCAGTGTAAGCCAAATAAACCCTTTCAGCACCTGAGTTACTGCTGGTCATTGTGTTTATCACAGTAACAGAAAGCAGAGTAGACACAGATAACACGAAAACCACTAAACTGAATAAAACTATACTTTTAAATGGGTGAATGAATTTTAATATTCTATAGCCCAGTAAGACAATTATTGAGGATGGTAATTACTGTATATTAAAAAAAATAATGAGAAGGAATATGTGTGATAGAGTCTAACACCAAGAGGCCTCAAAACAGCATGAGATTAAATTAAGGCCATAAAAGACTAATATAATCAATATTTACAGTAAACTCAAAAAGTTTGACACTATTGCTGGGGAAACATGCATATTTTATTGTTATGAACTTTCTAAAGGTAAGTAGTATACTCTAAAATCTTAATTGAATATACAGTAAAATAAACACAAAATCAGTATATATATTATTTATCATTATCAAGTATCTTATATGTATAATTGCATACATTGTACTTTTCCTTTATTATAATTGTAATTATTATTACTATTATTTATAATTTATTCATATTGTAGCCTAGTTGTAGGCCCCTACTTTTTTTCTTCCTGGTCCTAGCCTCCCTTCATCTTCCTCCCCATCCCTCTCCTATAGTCAAGTGATATGAGAAGTTCTCCCCGTACTGTCTGACTCTAACCTATCAGGTCCTATCAGGACTGCCTGGATTCTCTTCCTCTGTGTGGATTTGTCTCCCCACCGGGGAGAAGTGTTCAAGGAGCAAGCATCTGACTTCATGTCAGAGACTGTCTCTTTTCCACATACTCGGGAACCCACATGGAGACTGAGCTGTCTGTGGGCTACATCTGGGCAAGGCATCTAGGTACTCTCTATGCATGGTTTCTGCAATTGCCCCCAAATCCCTGGGCCCAGGATTTTTATTTCTTTGTTGGTCTCTTTGTGTGCCCCCTGTCCCTTCCAGGTTCATCTATATCTCTCTTTTTCCATTAAGACTCCCTGCGCGCTGTCCTAATTTTGGCTGCTTCTATGCTTTGCTGGATGGAGTCTTTTAGATGACATCTGTGGTGGGCTCCCATCCTGTTCACTCTCTTCTACCACTTTTGATGTCTATGCTGTGTTTCATTCTGAATGAGAATTAAGCATCTTCCCTGGGTTCCTCCCCCCCCCCTTTTTTTTTTAGCTCTTTTAGATCTGTAGATATTAGTATGTTTATCATATATTTCCAGTATCCACTTATACATGAGTATATACCATGCATATTTTTCTAGTTCTGGGTTAACTCACTCAGGATGATCTTTTCTAGTTTCATCCTTTTCCTGCAAGTCTCATGGTTTGCTTGTTTTTAATAGTTGAGTAATATTCCATTGTGTAAATATACCACAATTTCTGCATCCATTCTTCTGTTGAGGGACATCCAGGTTGTTTCCAGATTCTGGCTATTATGCATAGAGCTGCTATGCCTTGTTGTATGGTGAAGCATCTTTCAGGTATATGCCTACGGGTGGTATAGCTGGCTCTTGAGGTAGCAATATTCTCAGTTTTCTGAGAAAGCACCAGACTGATTTCCAATGTGGTTGGAAGTTTACATTCCCGCCAGCAATGGAGGATTGTTCACCTCCCTCCACATCCTCTCCAGCATGTGTTGTCACTTGAGTTTTTGATCATATCTATTCTGGTGGGTGTGAGATGAATTCTCAACTTCATATGAAAAAAAAATTCCAGAATAACTAAAACCATCCTGTACAATATCAGAACTTCTGGAGGTATGCCCTATCTCAAGTTGTATTTTAGAGCAAAAGTAATGAAGACAGTATAAATGGAATTGAATTAAACATCCAGAAATAAACCCACTCACCTACAGACACCTGATTTTTGACTAAGAAGACAAAACTATGCAATGAAAAAAAGACAGCATCTTCAACAAATGGTGCTGGTCTAACTGGATGTCTACATGTAGAAGAATGCAAATAGATCCATACTTATCACCCTGCACAAAAGTTAAGTTGAAGTGGATCAAAGACTTCAACATAAAACCAGACACACTAAATCTGTTAGAAGAAAAAGCAGGGAAGAGTCTTGAACACATTAGCACAGGAGACAACTTCCTGGACAGAACAGCAAGAGGCCAAGAGTTCAGATTCTAAGATAAATGATCAATAAATGGAACCTCCTGAAACTGAAAAGCTTGTGTAAAGCAAAAGACACTGTCATCAGAACAAAATGACAACCTAAAGACTGGAAAAAGATCTTTGCCAACCCTTCATCTGACAGAAGGCTAATCTCCAGAATATGTAAATAAATCAAGAAGTTAAACACTAACAAACCAAATAATGCAACTAAAAATGGGGTACAGAACTAAGCAGATAATTTTGAACAGAGGAATAGAGAGTGACAGAGAAACACTTAAAGAAATGCTCAATGCTATCAGTCATCAAGGAAATATAAATCACACATTCTACTTTTATATGACTAATAATACAGTGGGTTTCTTTATATTGTCATCAACACAAGTACATGATCTGTACTAGGTGCTATTGTGTTATTATGGTCACTGGTTCATTAAGCCATCAGAATTTTCAGCTCCATTAGAGTTTTATTGGTCTATCATCTTACATGCATTCTGTTATTTTCCCAGATATTGTAAAGCAATCATAACTTATATATGCTTGTGTGTTAATGTATGTCATATATGTCTCTGTGTACACATTTGTGCCTAAAATTTTAAAACAAGAGGTTTCTGATTAAACTTTCATTTTTTAAATGTGATAAATACCATAACAACTGAAAGCCCTATCAGTAATCAATTTAAATTCTAATATACTTGTTGAACTCTGTATAGTTTTATTTGCTTAGGTTTTAAAAACAAAACAAAACAAAACAAAACAAAATCCCAGAAAATTGAAGATTGACTCAGAGATTTTTTTAATTTCCTAAGTTTTATTTTAATTAACAGTAAACATTTCTAAGCCTTTTTTGTTTTGTTTTCTTATTTATTTATTTATTTATTTTCTTTTTTTTTTATTAATTACAGTTTATTCACTTTGTATCCCAGCTGTAGCGTCTCCCCCATCCCATCCCAATCCCACCCTTCCTCCCTCTTCTCCTATGCTCCTTCTTCAGTCCAATGATAGGGTAGGTCCTATTCCCCTTCCATCTGACCCTAGTCTATCAGGTCTCATCAGGATTGGCCTCATTGTCTTCCTCTGTGGACTTGTAAGGCTACTCCCCCCTCAGTTGCAGGTGATCAAAGACCCGGCCCAGGAGTTCATGTCAGAGACAGTCCCTTCTCCTATTATTAGGGAACCCTCTTAGACACTGAGCTGCCATGGGCTACTTCTGTGCAGGGGTTTATAGATTTATAACATTTACAAAGAAGCAGAAAGAGGAAAGGGTGAAAGAGATTAGGGAGGTGAATGTGGAGAAAGAGAAAAACTGATTTATGAAGCACTAACTGTAGTTGATCTAGTCTTTTTTGGACCAGTATTATCTGAATGCTCCTTAGCTCCTTAGTCTGCCTGCTGTACAAATGATGCTGCAGGTAGCGAAGGCCATGGTGCACACATTGACAGGGTTCTGCAGGCACAACAAAACGCTCAGTATTTTTCTTTAATTTATGTATGTTTTATTGGAGCAACATAACCTCATTGTTTAAAATCAAAGCTTCACTGCTTAGTTCTTTTATTTTTGGTATGTACAGAGATGTTCGTGAACCATAAAAATACCAAGTGAGTTACATCTGCTTGGTGTGCAGAAAATGAAAATAGGAAGATTATTACATGTGCAACATGAGGTACAATTATCATTGATTTACTTTCTTAAACAAGAACATATTAACAGCATGAAAGTCCCATGTGTTCTAGGCAAATAAATGTTTGTTATAATAAGAATTTACAATACCCTTTTCATTTGGCTCTGTATTTATTTAAACTAGTTTCCATTATGGTGGCAAGTTTGCCTAAAGTAAATTATAGAGACAATATGGAAAAGACTCTAGAAAGACCAATCCCACCTCAATAATTCCTAAGTATGTTTACACATTTTGATCTTTAGTCAATACCTAGCAGTTTTTCAAGCAGCTTGATTGTTGCTAAGCAACAAACAGAGGGTGTGGGTTAAGCTTCCAGAATGACCTATAAATTAATTATAATCCAGGAACACTAGAATAATACGATCTTTAGTAATGAAGGGTATTATGTACATTGTCACAGTCTGCTTTTTTCCTACTCGAAAGACAAAGACCCCTGTGCTATTTCTCATGTTCAAATGACATTTTATTAGCATTTAACAGTACTAAGGCAATGTTTTTAAAATAAACAATTAAGTATTTTATAGCTATCTTTTCCTTTCTCAATGTTTTTTTTCCCCTAATTGCTATTGACTTTGCATTGTTTGAACTACTGAAGCTAACAGCAGTGTAAGTAGGTGTTAAGTTTCCCAGTTAAGATTTTGCTAAGGTGTTTTGATGACTGATGACTGCATGATTGCCAAAGAATTTCACATGAAATTGAAGTAAGTACCATAAAATGCAAAGAAATTAAAGACTACATAGTATTCTCTCTATTTAATCTTTATCAGAATTCAATTTTCCCACCAGGAAGTATAGCATTCGGAAATCAGGGCTTCTCAATCCCCTTCCCTCAAATAGTGTGCATTACGGTATCTCTTCTGTGCACCATTAAGTTGGCATATGGCATTTCTTTACTTTTAAATAGAAAACACTGAAAAGTCCTAACTTAAGCAAATACCCTTCTCTCTATCTCGTGTTAGGATATCAATATTTGGCATTAAAGTGGCCTATGTGATATTGGAAATGATGAGTGCAGTGAGCTGCTGAAAGCCTTATCTCTTTAGAGTAGAACAGACTTGACTGCTGGTCATTCACTGTGTGCTTCTCAGGCAGCAAATCCTACGAATGATTTTACTTATATTGTGGCCTGTAGACTCCACTGTATTAGAGAAGTGTTACGTTAAAAGTGCTCTCAGCCTTTGCTTGTAGAAAAATCCTTTATAAAAGATGCATAGTGTAGTGGAAAATGATAATAAATCAGAATAAAATAATTTTGATTTCAAGCTCCAGTGCTTGATATTTGTTGGGCCATGAGTTACTACTTTTCTGTTCCTTAGTTGAAAGGAGTTAGGAAGGGTGGAAAATAACCTGCTGCAAGAATAATTGTGTGTCACAGGAGGACACCGTTTCTTATTATTCATACTCACTGTTCAGTGCCACTCACTTTATTTCTTCCAAGAGTATTTATTATCATTTGCTATGTACAGGTTCATGAATATATGCTCATGTATGCTTATATCTGTACCTGTATATTTCTGACAAGAGAAAAATTTGGGAATGAAGAAATATGAAATGTCAGAAAGCTGAGAACATAAAAATTAATCTAAATTATCAATGAGAAATCCTGGTTATTCTGTGACATTTACAGATTCTTGTCAGGATATTAGAATTTTCTTACTCTATGTTATTAATACATTGAGACTTTAAAGTTTAAGCATTTTGTATTTATGAAATATGGTGCACTGCTGAATAAGTTGTTTATTACTTAGCAGAAACAAATCAATCAGTTTACAATTTATTTTTCAGGTACATTTTGTCTTTTGTTTTGTAGATACAACTCTTGTGTGACATCTTTTCTTAAAAGTTACAATACTTAATACTCCTTTCTACATTCAGATGACTTCCATGTCATGGACATTTCCAATGATACCTGTATAGATAAAGGCATTTCCTACTGTAAGTTATTTTCTCTTCTGTTAAACAGTGCTTTTCCAAGCTGTGCGCCCACCCCCCCAGTGGCTCCATTTTACACTCAAATGCTGACTGCATTTTCAGAATAGAGAGTGACTGTGCTCCTTGTTATCTACCAACTCTCTGGCACCACCCTTGTAGCATTTTCATAAATTCCCGTTTCAATGGAGTAGAAAGAACAACACCATATAAATCTATCAGGGTGAGCTGGGACTACAGTTGTGGGCTTATTATAATGGTTTCACGGAATCTAGTCCCAAGAATTAACAGATGTAGACATCCAGCACTGCAATGGGATCAGCCCCTATTTAACATCATTTTCCTGCTTAGTTTGGGTGTCACAGACTGACAGGCAAGGGGGTCCTCATCGCTCTTAGGACTACAGGTCTGCTTGGTCCCTGCTGTTGACATGGCTTACTTGAGATGGGCCCTCTGCCCATCTGCCTTTTCACCTGTCTAGACTTTCCTTCCTCAGTCCACACACCTACTTCTTCCAATCTCTGAAGCTATGTTCAATTCTGTAGTTTCACGTTCAAACCTATGACTGTCAAAGGCCTTCCTCACAGTAGTCACTTATTTGCTGTAGTAGTTTTAGGTTTATTATTTTGTTTATATAGGATATATTACATTTCTATTAATCTACTTCTGACACTTCATGAAATTGTGATACAGAATTGAGAGTGACTGTGCTCCAGGGCATCTACCAACTCTACCAACTGTCAGCCACCACTCTTGTAGCATTCCCATAAATACTTCCTTCACTGGAGGATAAAAGGTACCACCATATAAATCTATCAGGGTGAATTGGGGTATATATATATATATATTTTTATATTTATATATATATATATATATATATATATATAGAGTAATATATATGTATATATATATGTATACATATATTATACATATGTATATATGTATAATATATGTATACATATGTATATATATGTATATGTGTGTAATATACATGTTATCATTTATCATGTATGATAGTTGAAGATGCATAAATACATACATAGCAGAAACATAGTTATATATTTATTGTGTGATGTATGATATGAGTTAATATTTTAATTAGCATAAAAATAAAAGAAACTGTGCCTAAAGCAGATTCCCAGGGAAAGTGTTCTTGTCTCACAATTGTCTGCCATTGACATCATTTTATTTTGTGAACTATCATTACTCAATAATTTCTGACATAAACATGTTTCTCTATTTCCGACAGAGCACTCTCATAACATTGTTCCTATTAATGTAAAAGGTTCTTTGTTCCTTTTTGTTTTGTATATTTATTATGACTGCCTGTGGGATAATTTTATCCTTTTCTTTAGAGTTAGGTCACATGTCTTCACATGTATTCTTGATGTAGAAATATGGGCTGAAGAGAATCATAATTTGTAGAAAGTACCACAAGGATCAAAGTAATCAGACCTATGAAGTAAAATTTGAACAACTATATTTTAGTGGTGGAAGAGAGATTTAGGCTACAAGTCCTAAGAAACACTGATTTTTCATGGTTAGGATTAGAAAGGATGATAGGATAATTTTAAGAGTGACAAGAATTTGGCTAAATCATTAAAGGGTTTGTAACTTACAGAAGCAGGGGAATGGCAAGTTAGGATTCTTCATCAGGCAAAGCACATAAGTCATAAATAATAAATGTCTCTGATACCCCCTTTTTCTCCATTCTAGAGCTCGTGACATACATTAGCACAGGGGTCTTTTCTGAGAATGACACTCCACCAAGGACTGTGCATGGATATAACCAAAAACCTTTGCTCGGATGAAGCTCAAGGTAGCTCAGTAACCAATTGGTTTCCCATAGTAAGGGGAACAGGGACTATTTCTGACAGGAAATATGAAAAAGGAATAATAGCATGATGTCTTAGTTATGATAAAGGCACAGGACCAAAAAACTTGGACTGCCTCTGACATAATCTGATTGGCCTGTTCTTTGATCTCCTCCCCCTGAGGGGGAAGTAGCCTTACCAGGCCACAGAAGAGGACAATGCAGCCACTTTTGATGAGAACTGATAGACTAAGATCAGAAAGGAGAGGAGAACCTCCCCTATCAGTGGACTTGGGGAGGGGCATGCATGCAGAAAGGGGAGGGAGGATGGGACCGGGGGGAGGAGGAGGGTGGGGCTTATGGGGGGGATACAAAATGAATTAATAAAAAAAAAAACTTGGGCAGGAAGGGTTTGTTGAAGTTCAATGTAAAAGTCACACTTCATCATTCCAAGAAGCCAGGGTGAGAACCCTTGAACCAGGAACTGAAGCAAAAGCCATGACAGAACAGTGCTTTCCTGCTTGTAGCTTTCACAGCTTACTTTCTTACACAACTCAACTCAGGATGAGCTGTATCCTCACACATCAATCATTAGCCAAGATAATTCCTTAGCTTTGCCTATATGCTAATTATACGGAGTCATTTTTATGAAAAAAGATTACTTCTTCTCTTTTTTTTTTTTTTT
>NW_026596079.1:31735543-31804404 GCF_907164565.1 Psammomys obesus | reverse complement strand
TTTCTCCTTCTGGGATACTTCACTCAGAATGATCTTTTCTAGATCCCACCACTTGCCTGCAAATTTCATGATTTCTTCCTTTTTGATTGCTGAGTAGTATTCCATTGTGTAAAAATACCACAGTTTCTGTATCCATTCCTCCGTTGATGGACATCTGGGTTGTTTCCAAGTTCTGGCTATTACAAATAAAGCTGCTATGAACATGGTTGAACAAATGTCCTTGTTGTGTACTTGAGCAAATTTTGGGTATATACCTAGGAGTGGTATAGCTGGGTCTTGAGGTAGCACTACTCCTAGTTGTCTGAGAAAGCGCCAGATTGACTTCCAGAGTGGTTGAACCAGTTTACATTCCCACCAGCAATGGAGGAGGGTTCCCTTTTCTCCACAACCTCTCCAGCATGTGCTATCACTTGAGTTTTTCATCTTGGCCATTCTGATGGGTGTAAGGTGATATCTCAGGGTCGTTTTGATTTGCATTTCCCTAATGGCTAATGAGGTTGAGCATTTCTTTAAGTGTTTCTCTGCCATTCGACGTTCCTCTTTCGAGAATTCTCTGTTTAGCTCTGTTCCCCATTTTTTAAGTAGATTACTTGGTTTGTTGCTTTTCTGCTTCTTTAGTTCTTTATATATACTTGATATTAGCCCTCTGTCAGATAAAGGGTTGGTGAAGATTCTTTCCCAATCTGTAGGCTGTCTATTTGTTTTGATGACAGTGTCTTTTGCTTTACAGAAGCTTTTCAGTTTCATGAGGTCCCATTTATTGATTGTTGCTCTTAGAGCCTGTGCTGTTGGTGTTCTGTTCAGGAAGTTGTCTCCTGTGCCAATGAATTCTAGGCTGTTTCCAACTTTTTTTTCCAGCTGATTTAGAGTATCTGGTTTTATGTTGAGGTCCTTGATCCACTTTGACTTTAGTTTTGTGCAGGGTGATAGATATGGATCTATTTTCATTTTTCTGCATGTAGACATCCAGTTGGTCCAGCACCATTTGTTGAAGATGCTGTCTTTTTTCCATTGAATGGATTTGGCTTCTTTGTCAAATATTGAGAATTCATAGGTGTGTGGGTTTATTTCTGGGTCTTCTATGCGATTCCATTGATCCTCCTTTCTGTTTCTATGCCAATACCATGCAGTTTTTACTACTGTTGCCCTGTAGTACAGCTTGAGATCGGGAATGGAGATACCTCCAGATGATCTGTTGTTGTACAGGATCGTTTTGGAGATTCTGGGTTTTTTGTTTCTCCATATGAAGCTGAGAATCTTTTTTTCAAGGTCTGTAAAGAATTGAGTTGGTATTTTGATGGGAATTGCATTGAATCTGTAGATTGCTTTTGGCAGGATGGCCATTTTCACAATGTTAATCAAACCAATCCATGAGCACGGGAGATCTTTCCATCTTCTGAGATCTTCTTCAATTTCTTTCTTCAAAGACTTGAAGTTTTTCTCAAATAGGTCTTTCACTTGCTTGGTTAGAGTCACACCAAGGTACTTTATGTTGTTAGTGGCTATTGTGAAGGGTGTTGTTTCCCTAATTTCTTTCTCAGCCTTTTTGTCTTTGGTATACAAGAGGGCCTCTGATTTTTTTGAGTTGATTTTGTATCCTGCCACTTTGCTGAAGGTGTTTATCAGCTGAAGAAGTTCTCTGGTTGAATCTTTGGGGTCGCTCATGTATACTATCATATCATCTGCAAATAGTGACACTTTGACCTCTTCCTTTCCGATTTGTATCCCCTTGATCTCCTTTAGTTGTCTTATTGCTCTGGCTAGGACTTCAAGTACAATGTTAAAGAGATGGAGAGAGTGGGCAGCCTTGTCTTGTCCCTGATTTCAGTGGGATTGATTTAAGTTTCTCTCCATTGAGTTTGATGTTGGCTATAGGCTTGCTGTATATTGCCTTTACTATCTTTAGGTATGTGCCTTGTATCCCTGATCTCTCCAAGACTTTAAACATAAATGGGTGTTGGACTTTGTCAAATGCTTTTTCAGCATCTAAGGAGATGATCATGTGGTTTTTCTCCTTCATTTTGTTTATGTGGTGGATTACATTGATGGATTTCCGTATGTTGAACCACCCTTGCTTTCCTGGGATGAAGCCTACTTGGTCATGGTGGATGATATCTTTGATGTGTTCTTGGATTCTGTTTGCAAGTATTTTATTGAGTATTTTTGCATCAATGTTCATAAGAGAGATAGGTCTGAAGTTCTCTTTTTTTGTTGGATCTTTGTGTGGTTTAGGTATCAAAGTGACTGTGGCTTCATAGAATGAGTTTGGTAGTGTTCCTTCTGTTTCTATTTTATGGAATAGTTTGTGGAGAATTGGTGTTAGTACTTCTTTGAAGGTCTTGTAGAATTCTGCGCTGAAGCCATCTGGTCCAGGGCTTTTTTTGGAGGGGAGACTGTTAATGACTGCTTCTATTTCCTTGGGAGATATAGGACTATTCAGTCTTTCTACCTGATCTTGACTTAATTTTGGTAGATGGAATCTGTCAAGAAAGTTATCCATTTCATTTAGATTTTCAAATTTTGTGCCATATAGGCTTTTGTAGTATGACCTAATAATCGTTTGGATTTCCTCAGTGTCTGTAGTTATGTCCCCATTTTCCTTTCTGATTTTGCTGATTTGTATGGTTTCTCTCTGCTTTTTAGTTAGTTTGGCTAAGGGTTTGTCTATCTTGTTGATTTTCTCAAAGAACCAGCTTTTTGTTTCATTGATTCTTTGGATAATTTTATTTGTTTCTAATTGATTGATTTCTGCCCTTAGTTTGATTATTTCCAGCCGTCTGCTCCTCTTGGGTGTATCTGCTTCTTTTTTTTCTAGGTTTTTCAGTTGGGCCATTAAGTTGTTTGTATGTGATGTTACAGATTTCTTCTTGTAGGCACTTAGTGCTATAAATTTTCCTCTGAGCACTGCTTTCAATGTGTCCCATAAATTTGGGTATGTTGTGCCTTCATTTTCATTGAATTCTAGAAAGTCTTTAATTTCTTTCTTTATTTCTTCCTTGACCCAGCTGTCATTGAGTAGTAAGTTGTTCAGTTTCCATGTGCGTGTAGGCTGTTTGTTGTTTCTGTTGTTGTTGATGTCCAGCTTTAGTCCATGGTGGTCAGATAGTATACAAGGGATTATTTCAATCCTTTTGTATCTGTTGAGGCTTGCTTTGTGACCAACTATATGGTCTATTTTGGAGAAGGTTCCATGCGGTGCTGAAAAGAAGGTGTACTCTTTTGAGTTTGGGTGAAAAGATCTGTAGACATCTATTAGGTCCATTTGATTTAGGGATTCTGTGAGTGCTTTCATTTCCCTATTTGGTGTCTGTCTGGTTGATCTGTCCCTTGATGAGAGTGGGGTGTTGAAGTCTCCCACTATTAAGGTATTAGGATCAATGTATGATTTAAGCTTTAATATTGTTTCATTTACGAATGTAGGTGCTCTTGTATTTGGGGCATAGATATTCAAAATTGTGATGTCCTCTTGTTGGATTTTTCCTTTGATGAGAATATAGTGGCCCTCCTTATCTTTTTTGATTAACTTGGGTTGAAAGTCTATTTTATTAGATATTAGGATGGCTACTCCAGCTTGTTTTCTGGAACCATTTGCTTGAAAAACATTTTTCCAGCCCTTTACTCTGAGGATAGTGTTTATCTTTGTTGCATAGGTGTGTTTCTTGGATGCAACAGAATGTTGGGTCCTGTTTCCGTAACCATTCTGTTAGCCTGTGTCTTTTTATTGGTGAGTTGAGTCCATTAATATTGATAGATAATATTGACCAATGCATGTTAGTTCCTTGTGTAATGGAGTCGATGATCTTACCTTGTTTCATTGCTTGTTTTCTTTTCATTTTTGTTGGGACATTATCTGTATGTCCTGTTTTCTTGGGTGAATTCGTTTTCGTTGGATTGGAGTTTTCCTTCTAGTATCTTCTGTAGGGTTGGTTTGCTGTATAGATATTGTGTAAATTTAGTTTTGTCATGGAATATTTTGTTTTCTCCATCTATGTTGATTGAAAGCTTTGCAGGGTATAGTAGTCTGGGTTGACATTTGTGATCTCTTAGAGTCTCCATGATGCTTGCCCAGGCCCTTCTGGCTTTCATAGTTTCTGATGAGAAGTCTGGTGTGATTCTGATAGGTCTACCTTCATATGTTACTTGGCCTTTTTCCCTTGCTGCTTTTAATATCTTTTCTTTGTTCTGTAGATTTAGTGTTTTGACTATGATGTGACGTGATGTGTTTCTTTTCTGGTCTAGTCTATTTGGTGTTCTGTAGGCCTCTTGTATATTTATGGACATCTCTTTCTTTAAGTTGGGAAAATTTTCTTCTATGATTTTTTTGAAAATATTTTCTGGACCTTGGAGCCTGGAGTCTTCTTTTTCATCAATTCCTATTATTCTTAGATTTTGTCTTTTCATAGCATCCTTGATTTCTTGGATATTTTGTGATTGGAATTTTTCTGATTTTACTTTTTCTTTGAGAGAAGTATCAATTTCTGCAAGTGTGTCTTCAGCTCCAGAGATTCTCTCTTCCATCTCTTGTATTCTGTTGGTGATGCTTACTTTTGTGGTTCCTGATCTTTTCTCCAAGTTCTCCAGCTCAAGAGTTTTCTCATTTTGTGTTTGCTTTATTGATTCTAATTCTGTTTTCATGCCTTGCACCATTTCTTTTATGTGTTTGAATTTGGATTCCTGTCTCTCTACGATGGACTCTATTTCTTTGTTCATTTCCTTTTTGTATGCCACTAATTTCTTCTCTACTTGTGCCTCTATTTGTTTGGCTATGTTTGCCTGTGTTTCTTTAAGGGTTTTGTCTATTTCTTCTTTCTTTACCTCCAATTGACTGGCCATCTCTTTGAAAGATTTGTTCATTTCCTCCTTATGAGCCTCAAATAATTGAGCAAGCATGGCTTTAAGGTCATTTTCCTGTGCTTCTGATGAATTGGAATATCCATCGATTTTGGGGTTTGCTGGTGAAGTCATGATGTCCTGATTTATGTTGGAAATGTTCTTTCGCCTACCCCTGGCCATTGGCTTATCTGAGACCTTCCCTGTTTGTTTTTGGATTCAGCCGATCAGACTGGTACTGTCTCTCTCTCGAGTCTGGAGAATTCTTCAGGAAGTTGAGAGAGGTCCCGTGTCCTTAGCGTATGCTGAGGACTAGCTGTACAGGCAGGACACTTGGCAGAGATCGGCATATCTGGGCTGTCTGCTCTCTGGTTTGGCCCTGCTTCTTTGATGTGCTCCGCCAGTTCCGTGCTGTTGTCACTGCCAGGTTATGAGGTCTTGCTGCAGCTGGAGATTTCAGGGTGGTCACGTCAGTGGGAATCGGGGTAACCAGCCTTTCTGTTCTCTGGTTTGGCCCTGGTTAGTCTTAAACTGGAGGGCTGATGTGCCCCGCCAGCTCAGTGCTGCTCCGCCGCCAGGTTAGAAAGTCCCGCTGTAACTGGAGACTGGGTTGCTAGTCCAGATGCTTTCTGGGAAGTCCTGGGGTCTCTTTACTGTGCTCTCCAAGCTTCGGAGGCCCAGCGCCTGGTGTGTCTAGCTTGTATGGCGTTTCTGTCTGGTTTTGGTGAGTATATAGCGTATTCTCTGTCACTGTGGTATTGGGCGGGCCGTACTGTCAGTGATCGCGATCCTGCGGAGCTAGTATGGTGTCTAGCAGACTCGGGCCCTGGGAGGATGGTGCAGCTGCCGCTCGTGAATCTGGGGCTCCGAGACACAGTACTGCTGGCCTTTGCCGATAAAGGACTTGGGGCTCAGCCTCAGTGGCTGCAGGCCCCAGGCAGTTAGGTCTGCGCTGAGAAAGGCGAGTCCGCTGTGCCGAGGAGGTGGGAGGTCTGGGGGAGGGGAGTGCCGAGAGATCAAAGGATCGTTTCTCACCTTCCCCAAACAAGTCCCTGGGTGACCCGAGACCAAGGTTTTCACCTCCGGCGATGTTCCCTGTTGTTTAGAAAGTCTCTCCGTTGTTTCCCTGGCTTCAGAAGTTCTTCCACTCATCAACTCAGAACTTTTTCTCTTCCACAGCTTGGAAACTGTGTGTGCTAGTCGCCATCTTGGCTCCGCCCCCCTACTTCTTCTCTTTTAGCCAACCATGGGAATCCCTGAATAACCCAGTCTGTTGCCAAGAGTTTAGGTTGCTCTCCAGAAACTGATAGTGAGGTCCGATTATTAAACAACACCTGTATTGGCCATGGTGCTATCAAGTGAGTGTCTATACAGAACCTTCAAGCCTATGTTAATACGTCCCTGGTACAGGGAAAACTATCAAAAGAGTAATACAAACACCATGCCAACCACAAAACTTTTATCCACATTAGTGTATTGCCTGCAAGATATGCTAGGGTAATGATGGCACACAAAGCTTGTGAGAATAACCAGCCAATAACTGATTTGACGTAAGCTTTACTACACAAGATGTAACTTCCACCCAATACTGCTTGGGTGACCAGGAACTTGAGACTAGGCAGCCTAGGGACTTATGGGAAAAGCAAATAATACTGGCCTTAAAATATGAGTGAAAAAATGTGTCCCAATATTTATTCTTCTGTACTCAGATATGAGTGCCTTGTTCAGCTATCATCAGAGAAGGTTCCTCCTGCAGCAGATAACAAATACAGAGACTAGTAACTAAATATTATGCAGAGAGTGAAAGACCTTGGATCACTTAGAACTAAATGAGATATCTCCATTAAATACCTCCCCTCAGAGTTCAGGAACAGAGTTCAGAGTTCAGGGAAAAGCCAACCTGAACATCTAACACTATAAGCATAACCACATCTTCCCGTTGTAGATTTTATGAACAATAAGCAGATTAATGTCTTCAGGTAATAATATTTAGTGATAATTGTGAATACCTTCTCATATTCAAAAATATGTGGCAGACTATGTTTAGAAATCAAGAATTATGTATATACAAATTACAAAACTCACATGAGTATTGATATAATTTGTCTATCCATACAATGACCTTCTCACTTGCAAACAAAACATTTTCTTTTTCTGTGTAAGCTATACAACTACAAAGATATTAAAGTCTTATTTAGTGAAAAGGAAAAAAAAAACATTTTTGTAGATTTATATAGTAAACCATGATAGCAAAACATTCCTATAAATGTCCAACATAATATCAAAAAACCAAATACTGTACTTTTTCATGTCCCCATAATAAAATCCCAGGTAAGATTTTGAAGGCTATATATAAGGTTCTTCAGTTCCCAACTAAACACAGAGTTTAGATAGTGCAGTTATTAATATTGGCTCTACAGTTATTTGAGTTATAAACAGTAGAAGTATGTTGTTTAAAGGTAGTCTCTGTGGTATCATGTTTGCATCTTAAGTGCTAATCTCAGCTGCCTTTTCCAGCTGCTTGCTGCCTTTCCTCTCTTGCCATTGCAGATTCTGTCTGGAACCAAAAATTAAAATAAATTCTTTCTTTCATGGGTGTTTTTGTCTTTGTTTTATCACTGCAACAAAAGTTAGCTATTAATACTGTACAGTTGCATACTCATCTAAATCAAATAAAAAACAGCTTGTCCCAAAACAACTGAGGAACTATTGAAAATTGATATTGTCACACACACATTCAAACAAGCACACACGTATCCCAAAGTAAAGCTTGATAACTTGTGAGTACTTACTCAACAGAGATGTTCATCTGCTTTGTTATAGTTAATTCCCTTGCAAATGTAGGATCTATGTGCAGTATTCTGACCATTTCATCATAAACTAGTCTAGAGAAATTGTTTACTTTTCTCAATTCCTATAGCCAACAAAATAAATAAGAACAAATTACCCTCACATGGTTTAACTTTTACATATTTTTATTTCTCTAGTCTATCTATACAGGCTGACACAAATTTATCGGTCCATCATCAAATGACTGTCTACATAATTATCTACATATCTACCTACCATTGAAGAATTATATACCATTAGTTTCAGAGATACAATAACATTAGAAACTATTTTTTATGTACCCTCTACATCAAATGGTACCTTGTAACACCACAGCAATCACAGAAAAAATGGTTCAAGCTCAGTAATATTTTAAATAAAATGTCATTCATTTTTTAAAATTTATATTTTTATATTAATTACAGTTTTTATATTGATTACAGTTTTTATATTAATTACAGCTTTTATATTAATTACAGCTGTATCCCCCTCCCCAATTCCCTCCCAATTCTACCCTCCCTCTCTCATCTCCTCCATGCCCCTTCCCAAGTCCACTGATAGGGGCAGTCCTCCTCCCCTTCCACCTACCTAGCCTATCAGGTCTCATCAGGACTGGCTGCATTTTCTTCTTCTGTGGCCTGCTAAGGGTGCCCCCCAGGGGGAGGTGCTCAAAGAGCCATCCACTGAGTTCATGTCAGAGAAGGCACCTGTTCCCCTTACTAGAATACTCACTTGGATACTGAGCTGCCATAGGCTACATCTGAGCAGGGGTTCTAGGTTATATCCATGCATGGTCCTTGGTTGGAGTATCAGTCTCAGAAAAAGTCCCCTGGGCCCAGATTTTTTGGTTCTTTTGCTCTTTTTGTGGAGCTCCAGTCCCCTTCAGGTCTTTATCTCTCCCCCTTCTTCCATAAGATTCTGTGCACTCTGCCCAAAGCTTGGTTAAGAGTCTCAGTATCTGCTTTGATACATTGCTCGGTAGAATCTTTCAGAGGTCCTCTGTGGTAGGCTTTTGTCTTGTTTCCTGTTTTCTCTTTCTTACATTGTCCATCCTGTTTGTCTTTCTGAGTGAAGGTTGATCATCTTACCCAAGGTCCTTCTTCTTGCTTAGCTTCTTTAGGTGTACAGATTTTAGTATGTTTATCCTATGTTATATATCTAATATCCTCTTACAAGTGAGTATATACAGTGCATGTCTTTCTGCTTCTGGGATAACTCATTCAGGATGATCTTTTCTAGATCCCAACATTTGCCTGCAAATTTCATGATTTCCTTGTTTTTAATTGCTGAGTATTATTCCATTGTGTAAATGTACTACAATTTCTGTATGCATTGTTCCCTTGAGGGACACAGGGTTGTTTCTACTTTCTGGCTCTTACAAATAAAGCTGTTACAAACATGATTGAACAAATGTCCTTGTTGTTTACTTGAACATAATTTGGTTATATGCCTAGTAGTGGTATAGCTGGATCTCAAGGAAGTACTATTCCTAATTGTCTGAGAAAGCACCAGATTGATTTCCAAAGTGGTTGTACAAGTTTACATTCCCACCAGCAATTGAGGAGGGTTCCCCTTTCTCCACATCTTCTCCATCATGTATTGTCACTTGAGTTTTTGATCTTAGCCATTCTGATGGGTGTAAGGTGAAATCTCAGGGTCATTTTGATTTGCATTTCCCTGATGACTAAGGATGTTGAACATTTCTTTTTTTATTATTTTTATATTAATCACAGGTGGTTTATTTTGTATCCCAGCCTAGCCCCCTCCCTCATTCCCTCTCAATCACACCCTCCCTCCGTTATCTCTTCTCTGCCTTTTTCCAAGTCCACTGCTAGGGGAGGTCCTCCTCCCCTTCCATCTGACCCTAGCTTATCAGGTATCTCCAGGAATGACTGCATGTCTCCTTTGTGGCTTAGCAAGACTGTTTCTCCCTCGGGGCGGGGAGGGGGGGTAGGTAAAGGAGCCAGTCATTGAGTTCATGTCAGAAATAGTTGAGCATTTCTTTAAGTGTTTCCTGCAATTTGGTATTCCTCGATTGAGAGTTCTCTGTTTAGCTCTGTAACACATTTTTTAATTGGATTACTTGATTTGTTGCTTTTAAACTTCTTGAGTTCTTTATATATTTTAGATATTATTTTTCTGTCAGATATAGGGTTGGTGAAGATCCTTTCCCAGTGTGTAGGCTGTAGTTTTGTTATGACAACAATGTCCTTTGCTTTACAGAAGCTTTTCAATAGGTTTGGTGGTAACTGAAATTGTTCTGTTATTTCATTCTTCCAGTCATAATCTTTTGGTCCAATAACTATGATGCCAATTGTTTGTTTTTTTTTTTTTTTTTTTTGTTTGTTTTTTTGTTTTTTTTTGAAACAAAGTACTTTTAATCTTCTGTTAGTGTTAAAACATGATACTTTGCTTGGAAAAGCAAAATGACCCTATTTATTGTGGTAAGTTCTAGATTTTATTTCTAGCTCTTGTAACCTGGCTTTGGTGTAATCCTCATGGCCTTCTTCACTAGCAGTAAACCCAGGAATATGAAATTATGGAATGTCTATGAAGAATATATTAGGATCAAGTAACATCCTAGAAGAGGGGAAGAAAGGAAGGAACAAAGAAAGAAAGGATGGAAGAAAAGAAGGGAAGGAAAGAAGAAAGAAAGGAAGGAAGAGTAAACTGTGAAATTTTCTACCAGACCTGACATGAGCATTACAGCAATGAACTTAGAACAGTATGGCTGCACAAGACCTGCACTTGTACAAAAGGGAGCCTGCCATCATTCCAGCTTGTTTAGAAGAGAAGCTGTTAGCAGGTACAGGCTGCTTTTGGAGGAGGAAGATAATTTTATTTTAGTGTTTCATCCACTAAGTTTCTTCTATTACAGTGGCCCATAACCAACCCATGTACCTATACAGAACACTGTTTATATTCAATGCTCTTTCAGTCTTAGCAAATGGAAACATTTTGCTAGAACAGTCTTATTCTAGGAAGCACATTCCATATGGATTCATGCCTTGACAGCAATGGTAACTCAACCAGTACCTATACTGGTAGGAATTATTTAATTAGAAAAATAATGGTTGTCTAAGAATACAAAGATTACTTATGTTCTAGCCTACACCATGATCGGCTCATGCAACTGTAGGAAATCAGTTTTCAGGTACACGTTCAGTCACAATTGCAATACAAGTAATTTTTTTGACACTAAAAATTATATATTTTGAATTTTTTTCCTAAAAGTATATTAACAGTGGTGAACAAATTTTATGTTTAATGGGTGAAAATAAAAGAGGTTCTTCTGAATGTTTTTCAAAACAAGGTATATAGTTAGTTGTATTTTTTAACAGTCTTATGATAGAAGAAATAATGGCACTTTTGATTTTCAGTAATAAAGGATGTAGAAATAAACACCTCATAATTTTAAAGTACTAAATTGATTGTACAATGAATTTCACCAAGATGTTTTTTATATTTGGCACGTAGAAAATGTTCATTGTGTTTATTATCATTATTAACACTCAATAAATAGATATGTAGAGGACGGACTTTTAACCTCAAATAAATAATTGTAATAAAATCTTCTCAAAAGTAGAGTTGTAATAATCATGGTTGTCCTACAGATTTTTTTTTTCACAAACATATACCTGAAAATGTTATGTATGCTAGACATGCATGGTGGTGCAAGCCTCTAATTCCAGTATTTGAGAGGCAGAGGGAGGTAGACATCTATGAGCTCGAGAACAGCATGGTCTCTATAAGAAGTTGCAGGTCAATAAATAGTGAGATTTTTGTGTTAAAAAATCTGATGTATGTACTTCTATATATGCATAAATTTATGCCTACATGTGTGTATTCAAACACATTGAGTTGAACTCTTCCCAGAAGATTTTCTCATACTATGTCTCTCAAATTCCAGAAGACAGTATAAAGATACAAAAACCTTATTAATCAGAAATCCCAGCAACACTATCTGAAAAGCCTTATGTCTTAGGAAAGAAAAGCAATGTGGAAAACAGAAAAAAGAAAAGATAAAAGAAAAAGAGAAAGCTCTGACTTACACTTTAACTTACACTGTAAATTAGTCCTATATCAGACCAGTCCTACAACTTCATATCAATAAAAAATTGGTTATGAAAATAATTATTGTATATAAGTCCATAGAGAGCAAACTGTGCTTTTCTGAGAGATTCATCTGCAACATATTGACACTATTTTTCACTTAGAAGGTTATACAAAAGGAAACATGAGTTTAACATATCAGTAAAGGTCCACTTGGAGAGCAGAGAATGTTCAGAGATTATCCCCAGATTTCTAAACCATCAAACTTTTAAACATAAGTAGACTGGGGCCGTTGGAATTCCCATACCTAATGGAAAGGCAAGGCAATGTAACAGAGATGTTTCAGACAGCTAATCTAAATATAGTTTGAGGATTCCCCACTAAAATTTCTATAAAAGATATTAAAAAAATATTCGCTGAGCCTCCCTTCCCGTCTGTTGCCATGAGCCCAGGTTGGCAGACCACTCCCGAGATCACCCTGCCTGATGTCTTAGGGCACAGAGGCAGGGCATAGCTCTCCTGAGACAACCCTGAACACCAGAGACAGCAGGTGCCACTAAGATAAGCAAGTAAGTGGTGCAGAGAACGGAGAGAATGAGAAGCAGAAGGATGTGTGCACAATGAAGAGAAGTGGAAGTAGAGACTCAAGGGTAATGAGGAACAACCTGATATGAGTAACTTGCAATGCTACCTGAGGCTATGCGGAGATACTGGCCCATGCTGCTGACAAGGCACTGAAGCAGAGGAGTAATGTTACCACAAAAGAATAGGCAGTTGTTCTTGGTCTAGGCTTCCACCTGGGAACATATTAATGTCTGATCGCTGTGCAGAGCTATACCCATCTGGGACCTTGGTACCTTGAAAGAGCTTGCCTCAGAAGAGTGAATGACCGAGAGCTGGCCCCTCCCCTCACCAGCTGTACCTCTTCCAGAAAGCACAGTATAGCCGACACTGGAGGTGAGGTCGTGGGTGAGCCAGATAAGGGTTATAAGCAGAGGAGAGCTGGCCTTGTGGTGGCATGGGCAAGGCAGAGATGCCTTCCTCCCATTTCCCCTCAACACCGATAGCAAGTGGAAAAGCTGGCCCTGGTGTCATGATGGCAAGAGAATCTGTTTTTGTCCCTCAGAGACTGCACCTCAGCTGGGAAACGAACTAGAGCTGGCACTGATAGCATGGAAACTAATGAGCCAGTAAAGAGGGCATGAGTGTGGGAGAGCTGGCTCTGCCCTGTCAGACGCAGCATTGGCTGGGCTAGCAAAGGCAGTGCTGGAGAGCATGTCCTAGTGATGTAGGTAAGGGAGACCTGGCGGACGGACCAGCTCAACTACCAGCTAGGCCTAGATTTAGAGCTTTAATCAGGCTCACCTCAATATCTACCCCATCTATGAACTGCTGGAGTACATGAAGTCACTGTTCTTAGAGATCCAAAGCTGCAGGATCTCGATGACACAGGACAACAATGGAGTATCTGTGAACAGTCCTGGGGAGTATTCAGTATTGATAGAGAATGATAGAGAAGCAGAAGCCAGGGGCTTTGAACCAGACCAATGACTCGTTACACTGACATTTGCAAATAAAGATGTGTGGATAAAGAGTATACAGTATGACACACCGAAACAGTTTTCCTTGTTTTTTTTTTTTTTTTTTTTTTTTTAATGGGCAACATTGCAAGGGTGATAGGTGGGAAAAGGGAATCGGAGATGAGTGGGATTGAGGTGCATAGTGTGAAATTCCCAAAGAATCAATATAAAGTTAAATAAAAATACTTGCTGCATATGAAGTTAATTAACAATTAAAACTGTCATACAAAATAAGCAAAGGTATTTAATATGAAACAAACTTGCAAATTCATGGAGAGATACAAGCACAAAGACTCAGACTGAACAGCAGAACTCTATGTTACCATCTTCATTTATATGCATACATTCATGTTGTCAAATCTTATTAACTTATTTTAGTGTTTAAGTATAATATCCTGTTGTTCCTCCTCTAAGTGTCTTACTTGAAAATAAAAGATGTCATCTCTCATGCACAGACTATAGTTTGACAGGAAAAATGAAATTTCAAGAAAGAGAATAAATGCAAGTCAAATTCTGTAATTTCATAGACTTAACTAATCAAAATTTTCCATGGTTTTCTTGGATAGAAACCGATGGATTCTGAATTACAGTTTTGTGCTTGCCTCTCCTCCAGTTTTTAAAGTCTCTATCTGCCTGTGCTAGTGCCAGAAGAATCACATAACTTTGGCCCTAGTTTTTATGCCAGTGACAGATCATTCTTGGTTCTGCCTGTACTAAGATAAAATATGCTGCATTAATGGCAGTTGAAGAAAGTCAGCTTTCTTCCTTAAGTAGCAGAACAGTCTGCTTGAGCCCCATTCCTTTCTTTCATCTCCTGTAGACTGGTAATCAAAATACTGACACAGTGAAATGTACAAGTTGAAAAACTGAATATCATGTCACTAGGTTGAGTGCAAGATTTAGATATTTTCTCACAAATATAAAATCTGACTTCTTTCAAGTTAGTGGATAAATATAACTGATGTTATCAATCTGGTATCTCACCATTTACTTCATCTATTCAAGGGTCTAAGACTACTCAAGAAGGGTTCTTGTTTTATGCATGTTTAGATCCATGCATCTAGAAAAATTACTAAGCATATGGAAATTACCAACATAGATTGCCGTATAATACTGATTTAATTCAGTCTCAATGACAAAGTTGGATAAATCTGATCATGTTGGTTGTTGAATATTAATATTTATTATAGATTTAACTTTTAGTTAAACAGCAGTTATTACTAAACTAGCCGTATACCCAAATCACCACACAGAGACTAGGATGTATTTAGTTAACCTAGAGCACAATGCTGGGCGATGTTTAATCCATCTTAATCCTCCAAGCCCACATAATTTCCTACCATTCGGATTTTAACCATTATACTTGCTTTTAGGTCTGTTTCATATCTCCTCATGCTTTCAAGACCTCTCCTGCCAATCTCTGCCCCCTACTTCCCCACTTGCTTCCTTTCCCTCCCCTCCAGACCAGGAAGTCTCACCCTATTCTCTCCATTGCTTAGCATTGTGGCTGGTTGTTTTATTAACAATACAGAGAACAAATGGTGGCATGTTTACACAAACTTGAGACAGCTGATACTTAGAATAAGCATCACAATGCTATGTTGGGATTGAAACCACATAGTGGAGTAGAGAAATCAGTATTTGAATGAACAAGAGTAAATGTGTACATTTCACAAGAACATTATTCTAACACATGTTCAAAAGATAAACCAATTATATCAAATGTTCAATCCTGGCCTTATTCGATTTAGCTTTGTACTGATAAATGCAGATTATTAAACTAAAATATAACAATGTCTTTGTGTGAATATTTTCACTACACCCTAAAGATTAATTATCCATCAATTATCTACTTATAGTATAAACATATAAATAAGGATTATTTCCTCTTGTTTGACTTAAGCTTTCAATATAATCTTGATCTTTTAATTAGCAAATTATCTTTTGTCAGGTAACAGAAATAGATTGAGAGCGGATTTTTTCACCACCATACTATGTTTCAAATTTTCTGTGAGGTGTCCTTGTAGATGTGGTAACTTTTAAACTTTATTTCTCATCACTCTGCAAATTTCTTGTACTAATATTTTATTACCTTCATGTGAATGTTGATGGGATTAGAGGTGGACATTGGATTTGGATGGGAGCTGTTTTTCCATTTTTCAGCCTCTGAAGTGTTTCTTAAGTACAACATTAATTCTCCTCTTACTTTTCTCATAAGACCCAGATAATAACCACTAACTTTTGTCACTTGCTGATTGTATAACCACTAAAAGGTGGGAAGGCAGAGGGGTGAAGACATTGTCATCTTTAAGATGTTTAAAAAGCAGATGCAGAAATATCTTTTATATACCTGTCATTGATGTAACTCAATTTCGATCAAATATTTTGCATTTCATTGAAACTTTTCTGTGATTTTTTAATTTACATCATTTACTTAAGCGTACTTTTCGATAAAGTATCAAAATTTGAATTCAAGTTCTGCCTCATTTTAGCTGCAGGACACTATTTCATCAATAGTGAACCTTGCAATCCTCCTGTCACAAGAAAAGTGTCAGAAACACAGAAAAAAGTGTACAGAACCTAGGATAAGTTTCCATTGAAAACTTTATCTTCTCTGAATATTTTGTGCTTTTGAGAGCCTGAATATGCCTATGGATATATTCAAATTTACTGTGAATCTATTTTTTAAATGTTTATGGAGAAAGAGAAGAATATTTAGAATCTGTGTCAGTTACTCCTAAAAGCATTATGTACATATTTACATAAAAGCCTTGTAACTTTGATTTAAAACTGTATTATACTTACATAGTAACTACCCATTTTCACCACAGAGGCAACTGTGAGACAATTTATATATTGATCTATCCATTTGTAACAATGTTTTGTACATGAAAGTATGTTACACATGGTTTTCTAGTTTCTTACTACATGACATCAATATTTACTTCATTTTTCATTGTTGCATATCATATTTTTTGTTCCACAATCTTTTTACCACCACTTATATCTTTTTACATTACTTCTTGCCTTTTAATATTTTAGATGACTTTTTTTTTTTAGTTTTATTTTTCTTTTTAGTTACATTTTGTTAACTCTGTGTCCCAGCTGTATCCCACTCCCTCATTCCCTCCCCAACTCCTCACTCCCTCCCTGGTCTCCTCCCTGCCCCTTTCCAAGTCTACTGATAGGGGAGGACCTCCTCCCCTTTCATTTGACCCTGTTTTATCAGGTACCTTCAGGGCTGGCTGCAAAGTCCTCCTCTGTAGCCTAACAGACTGCTCCTCCCCTGGGGGGGGGGGGGTCAAACGGCCTGCCCTTGAGATCCTGTTAGAAATAGTCCGTGTTCCCCTTACTTTGGAAAACTACTTGGTTACTGAGCTACCACGGGCCACATCCGAGCAGAAGTTCTAGGTTTTATCCATAGATGGTCCTTGGTTGAGTGTCAGTCTCAGAAAAGATCCTGTGCCCGGATATATTTGGTCCTTCTAGAGCTCCTATCCTTTCCATATCATACTAACTTCCCTTCTTTCATATGATTCCCTGCACTCTGCCGAGGGTTTGGTTATGAGTCTTAGTGTCTGCTTTGAAACACTGCTAGGTAGAGTCTTTCAGATTCCTTTTGTGGTAGACTCCTGTCATACGTTCAATGCACATCCCATTTGTCTTTCTAAATGAGGATTAATCACCTTAGCCTGTGTCCACTTTCTTGATTATCTTCTTTAGGTGTGTAGATTTCATTATGTTTATCATATCTTGTAGGTCTATATAAGCGAGTATATACCAAGTTTGTCTTTCTCCTTCTGGGATACTTCACTCAGAATGATCTTTTCTAGATCCCTTTTTAAATGCATAACAAAAATAGACTTGCCTTTGCTTCTCTCTACATGCTCACATATCTAAGGTACATAAATCTGGTGTGGATCATTAGAAGTCAAATTATCAAGCAGATATATTTCTTCAATTTAAGTATTAGTAGACTTTCCTGAATTACTCTCTATGCAGCTTACATCATTGAAGTCCCTAGCAATATTAATAAGTTCTCCTGATTTTTCACTTCTCTGACCAAAGTAAATATGGTAAAAAAACAAAACAAAACAAAAACAAAAACAAAAATGTGTGTTTGGTTTTAAACTTGATAGATGAAAATGATTTTTGTACTTATTTTAGCTTTCATTTCTTTGAGTGATTTATTTCTTTTCAAATAAGCATTATCAATTTTCCCCCTCTGAATCATGCCTTTGACCTTTTGTTATGTTGTGATTTTGGAGGCTCTTGAAAAAGATTATTAAAAATGTTATGTAGACAGAGAAGGATTGGGCACTTTTCAAATTGCCTATGGTAAAATGTGATAACTTTTAGTCTTTTACTTGGTGTAGTGAGGCTTAAAAGGATCTACCCCTTTCATAGCTGTACGAAGGATTGTCTAGAGATGCATGATAAAACTAAGAAGAAACTGTGCCCAAAGCAGCCTTAGATTCAAAATTAAAGAACAATAAGATTTTTTCTTCTACTATATTATTCTGTTTTTATTTTAAACTGAATGAGATGGTCTTTCAAAATGCTTAGGGTAAGATCTGTGAGGAAACAGAGATGTTGGCCAAAAGCGTAAAGTATAAAGTAATCAGTCCTTGTTGATATGGGTGGTAATAACAGTAATAAAATATTATATATTACACAGTTGCTAAAAGAATATTTATAATCATTTAATGAAATGATGCATCAATGCGAATATATAATTTTCCCCTTAAGGGGCATAAAAGATAGTTCATTCCTGAGCCATATATGAGTGACCATTTCCTCATAACAGAAGTTCAATTTATTCCAAATGTCATTTACTAACATAGTAACAGGTCAATAAAATTTTATAGTAGCAGGAGATACAAAACAATTAATTAAAATACTTTTTAAATATATTGGTGGTAACTTGTAGTCATATTTCCTTTCCACCTCACTGAAGTTCAGTCTTTTTTTATAGTTTTTATTTTTTTATATTAATCACAGGTTATTTACTTTGGGTTCAATGTAAAATGGTTCTTTTATTTTCTTTTTAGTTTTTTAAACAAATTATTCTTCTCTCATACAATACAGCCTTTCCTCTGCCCCCTCCTCAAAACTCTTTTCCACATCTCCTCTCCCAGATCCACTGTGCCTCAGTTTCCCTTCAGAAAAGAGCAGACCTCCCTGTGATAATATCCAAACATGGCATAGCAAGATGTAATTAGATTGATTATAATCCCTTTTACCAAGGCTGAATGAGGCAACCTAGTAGTAGATAAAAGTGTCCCAACCACAGGCAAAAGAGTCAGAAACAATAGGAAAGCAGAAATTCCTAGAACCTATGAGGATGACCCTAGTGAGGGTTATTTTTTTTTTTTTTAGTCATAGTCGTTATTTTTTAATGTGTTAATCTTTGATATTGTATTATGATGATAAGATTTTCCCCTTCCTTTTGTCCCTACAGACTCTCCCCTGTATACCCCTTCCTCTTTTTCAAATTCATGGCCTATATTTTAGAATGTTATTATATTTGGATAAACATTATATATGTTACAAAACCACACAGTACTAAATACATAAATACGACCAGATAATTTTGTATATTTCTTATATATATATATATTTTTTTTCAGAGTTTACCATTTGGTATCAGACAACCAACTGGTAAGCTTTTCCCTGAGGAAGACTATGTCTCCCACTCTCTACGTTCTTTAGTTCTCTGAGTTACTAATAGTTCTTTGTCTATGGTTGATGTTTCATAGCTTTTCCCTACCCCCACCCCCACATATCCATCAGCTTCCTTCCTGTTCATGTCATCGTGGGTGTAGTTTCTGACATTTCTAGGAAACTCACTTTTGGAGTAACCTTGCTGTTCCTTTGTCTCTCACAATCTTTCCATCCCCTTCCACAATATTCTCTGATCCTTAAATAGGAGTAGGATTAAGTGTAGGAGTAGAATTAGACGTATCTGGTTTTGGGATACCTACTCAAGATGATGTTTTCTAGTTTCCACCATTTGCCTGCAAATTTCAGGATTTCCTTGTTGTTAATTGCTGAGCAGTATTCCACTGTGTAAATGTACCACAATCTCTGTATGCATTCCTTTGTAGAAGGACATCTAGGTTGTTTCCAGGTTCTGGCTATTACGAATAAAGCTGCTATGAACATGGTTGAACAAATTTCCTTGTTGAGTACACGAACATTTTTTGGGTATATGCCTATGAGTGGTATCGCTGGATCTTGGGATGCACTCTTCATAATTGTCTGAGAAAGCTACAGATTGATATCCAAAGTGGTTGTACAAGTTTACATTCCCATCAGTAATTGAGGAGGGTTCCCCTTTCTCCACATCCTCTCCAGCATGTATTGTCACTTGAGTTTTTTATCTTAGCCATTCTGTTGAGTGTAAGGTGATATCTCAGGGTCATTTTGATTCACATCTGATGACTAATGATGTTGGACATGACTTTAAATGTTTCTCTGTGATTTGATAGTCCTCTATTGAGAATTCTCTGATTAGCTCTGTACCCCATTTTTTAGTTGGGTTACTTGGTTTGTTGATGTTTAACCTCTTCAGTTCTTTATATGTTCTAGATGTTAGCCTCTGTCAAATATAGGGTTGGTGAAGATCTTTTCCCAGTCTGTAGGCACAGTATATACTCACTTATAAGTGGATACTAGACACATAATATAGTATAAACCTACAAAAATTTGTACACCTAAAGGTGAGCTAGAAGGAGGACCCTGGGTAAGATGATCAATACTCACTCAGAAAGGCAAATGGGACGGACATTGGAAGAAGGAGAAAACAGGAAACAAGACAGGAGCTTACCACGGAGGGCCTCCGAAAGACTCTTCCCAGCACTGTATAAAAATAGATAATGAGACTCATAAACAAACTTTGGGCAGAGTGCAGGGAATCTTAGGAAAGAAGGGGGAGATAGTAAAACCTGGAGAGGACAGGAGTTTCACAAGGTTAGCAACAGAAACAAAATATCTGGGCACAGGGGTCTTTTCTGAGACTGATACTCCAACCAAGGAACATTCATGGATATAACTCTGAACCCCTGCTCAGGTGTAGCCTATGGCATCTCAGTATACAAGTGGGTTTCCTAGTAAGGGGAACAGGAGCTGTCTCTGACCTGAATTCAGTGGCTAACTCTTTGACCGCCTCCCCTGAATGGAGGAGCAGCCTTGCCAAGCCACAGGGGAGGACAATGCAGCCACTTCTGATGAGACCAGATAAGCTAGGGTCAGATGGAAAGTGAGGAGGACCTCTCCTATCAGTGGTTTCCAGCAGCAGCAGGCATGATTTCTGTGTTTTAAAATATGTGTTAATTCCCATGAGATAGTTATTGGATACCTCCAAGTTATGTGTGCAACTATTGCACCATTAAGATTATTGTACTACTCTGGTTCTTGTTGTGGTTCGTAGGAGTGAGAGCTGGGTAAGACAGTTTTTGCTCCATTCCTTTGAAAGCTTGTATGCTGCATTCTGGCACCATGAAAGTTAGGCCACAGCAGGGATGGGTACAGAAACTTTCATTTACTGTTGGGTATATTAATGAGTTTGATAGCATTATACAAATAGTAGCAAAAGAACTAACTTACAGAATCTTGTTTTCCAGAAACAAACAAACAAAAACCCAAACAATGATTCAAATTGTCTTTCCTGAAGATACAATGGGAAAAAAAGTAATTTACAGTATTGTAGGATTCTGAATTAATTAATAATTAATTAATTAGTTAATAATGATTGGACAGACCAAAATCAATTTAGATCCACCTGTTATTCAACAAATATCAATGAAGACCATCATTACAGAAAGGTTTTTTCTTGGTTTGCTGTTCATATATTCACGTTTGCTTATATTAAAGAAAATTTAGATTGCAAGATAAGTAGGTAAAAATGTTAAGGTCACCTCTATTATCTTTAGAAATAATTGTTAAGAGTTTTTAATATAAGTCTAAGGGTGTGAGCTGTGTATATTCTTAACTATTTTGGGCAACTTTGCCCCATTTTCTTTTAATAAAGAATGACAAACCCATGTTATTTAAAGTGTCATGTATTAATTGGTTATGAAAAATGCTCAGGGACTTGTCCTATACTTCATGGTTTACCTAGTATGGCAATCACAGGCTGTCCTAACTTGTTTCCTACTATTAAAATTTGGGTCTTCCTAGAATTTTTCATATAGAGAGCACGTGTAATTGCTCTTGGGTAGCTCACAGAATAACAACATGAAATCATTCCTAGGGACATTAAGTTTTCATTGCCAGCGGGTTGTTTTTTTTTTTTTTTTTTTGATGAAAAGCTTTAGAAAATATCAGAAAAGTATTATTTTGAAAATCAAAAATTATATCACTGCTAAAATAAGAATGTGATCTCTAAACATGAAGAAAAACTATTTTTGTCATGGTTTGACAACACATTTTCAGCAATATATGCTGTAACAAGAATGATTCATAAAGGAATATAAGTTTGTATATGACTATCAGGAAAATTATTCTCAGTTTAAAGTGCTTTTATTGGTATATGTGAATGATTATTATTGTAAGGATAATAATTTACCAAGGCATATTCCATAACATTAAATCAGAAAAGAAACAAATATTTCAGTCACTGAAAAGTGTTTTAAAGTTTTATAAAAAGGATGTTGTGAAGAAAAAAGTAATTTCATACTTTAAAAATGCTTTAGAAACATTAAACCAATTTGTCTTTCATGTCTCTACTCACATGAGCTTTGTCAAATGGAAACTCCTTCTTCTAATCCTTTAATGGATTGCCTTTCAACACTCCACTGAACCTTTTACAATAAAGAAGTCTTTGTGCTCAGCTCTGTAATGATGGAAGCACCTCCAGTCTTAGACCTGGCATTCTCCATATTTCATTGTTATCCAAAGGTTCTTGTCATGGCTTGGTTTCAATATGCTGCTTTAAAAAATAGTATTTTTGCTAACTTTTTCATAATTTCATGCCATGTGTCATGAAATTTGTCCCCTTCCACAACTTCTTCCAAATCTACTCCAACCCATCAACCCATCTAAACTTATTATGTTTTCTCTAACTCAAGTAAAAAAGTAAAATTCGTGTTGTTCAAATATTATTGTTGAGGGGCACTTGTCCTGGAGTGTGGTTGATTTACCAGAGGCCACACCTTTAAACAAAACTGACTTTTTTTTTCTGTCTCTCCTAGCAGCTACAAAACGCCAAAAACTCCTCATGTAGGAACTGGAATTCATGGGAAGTTTTCTGTTTCATGTTGGAATTTTGACTGGAGTAGATGGTGCAGGGCTTTGTCATGGTATCACAATAACTGTTAGTTCAGACGCACAACTATCCCTTTATTTCTAGAACACGGTTTCCTTAAATTCCCTTATCAGCTCTGGCTTTTGCAATTTATCTTCTTCAGAGAAGATCACTGAAAGTTGAGGACAGTGGTGTGTCAAAGAAGTCATATTTAGTGTAGAGCACACTGTAGTCTCTTATTTTATACATTATAGCCTGTTATGGGTCTCTGGTTCAATTGCCTCAATATGCTCCTTTTATTATTACTCTTGCTCTCCTCATAAATATTATATTTTCTTTGTCAAAATTCACTCTCTTTTATTAACTCTAAATAGTCTTACTTATTCATCCTTTGATAGCGTCTAATACTGAGTATATTTTATATTACAGATACTATGCTATGTGCGGAGCACATCAATGACAACAGCAGCAACAACAAAGTATTGTCTATTTGTTCTTGATACTTCTGTGAGGTAATGCAAAATGCAACATGAACAAAGGAGGTCAATGGGAAAATCATGGTTTCACGCAACGCTATTTTTTTAAAAGGACTTTTTCTTTTTTTATTTTTTAAAATGAGTTTTATCTTATATATATATTAATCAGGTTATTTACTTTGTATCCCAGCCTTAGTCCCCTCCTTCATTCCCTCCCAATCCCACCCTCCCTCCCTCATCTCCTTGGTCCTTTTCCATATGTGACTTTTCAAATCAATAGTATTTCTCTGTTAGTACGAAACAAATCAGTTACTCAGTATTGAGTCTTTTATTTAAATAAATGTGTGTTGGTTTGCATGAAGACAAGTATTTCTTGGTTTCTGTTCATCCAGCTTCTATTTGCAGCTTTCAAAATTTCATAGAAACCAATACTAGCAAATTAAATCAAGCCTGATTAACCTGCCATTCAAAAAAAAATAAAAAGAAAACAAAACAAAAAATTTAGAGATGGTTTATGTTTTTCTATTCAATTCTTAAGTGCACATAAAACTCATATAAAGTATTTTGTTTGAAGATTATTATTCATATATAATAAACAACCTAATAAATTAAATGACAGGATAAATAATAGTCCTGTCATTATTATTATTACACAAGGTGTAATCGTAGTTGCTTACATAAATTTGATATATGTAATTTACCTTGCAAAGTATATATTCTTGGATGGGATCTTAAAGTGCCGTGTATATATCTTATTATTAGCACTGGTTTTTATATGAATCTTGTTAGAGATATACGTCACAAATTTGTGTGTGTCCATATGTGTGTGCGTGTGTGTGATCACACGTGCATGTTGTGGGGAGCGCTCACCCATGTGTACCTACAGATGTAGGCCAGAGGTTGGTGCTGTGTCTTTTCCACCATTGTTGAGAAAGGTCACTCCCTAAACCCAAAGCTTTCCTTTTGGCTACAGAAGTTTAAGCAAATTCCTAGGATGCTTCTGTCTCTGCCCAAAGCTCTGCTGCTACAGACACATTCTTGACATTTATTTAGCAGCTGAAGATAAAAACATGTGAGTCCATGTTTGTGCATCAAGAACATTATTGGTGCTAGTTATCACTCCCACAGAGTTTTAAATAAGTTAATGAAATAAAACAAATCTTTGATTCCCAGGAAGAAATGATACAGATTTGACTTTTTGCATGTACATTCAGTATCTGCTCTTTACCTTTGTGGATGCAAACACTATTTCCTTATTAGTCTTACTCATTCTTTTTTTTTATTCTTCTTTTAAAATTTTATTTTATTAATTACACTTTATTCACCTTGTATCCCCTCATAAACCCCTCCCTCCTCCCCTCCCCCTTCTTCACACATGCTCTCCCCAAGTCCACTGATAAGGGAGGTCCTTCTCTCCTTCCTTATGCACTGTTGGGCAGAGTGCATGGAATCTTATGTAAGAAGTGGGAAATAGTGAGATCTGGAGAGGACAGGAACCCCACAAAGAGAGCAATAGAACAAGAAAATTTGAACATAGGGGTCTTCCCAGAGACTCATACTCCAACCAAGTACCAGGCATGGAAATAACCTAGAACCCCTGCACAGATGTACCCCATGGCAGTTTAGTGTCCAGTGGGGTTACATAGTAATGGGAAGAGGGACTGCCTCTGACACAATCTGATTGGCCTGCTCTTTGATCACCTCCCCCTGAGGGGGGAGCAGCCTTACCAGGCCACAGAGGAAGACAATGCAGCCATTCCCTGATGAGATCTGATAGTCTTACTCATTCTTAAGCCTGTTTTTTTTTGTTTGTTTGTTTGTTTGTTTGTTTGTTTGTTTTATCTTGGTAGCTCTTAATGTTGTTTTATATTTATGAAAGTTCTTCTTCTAAATAATGTCCATTATTTCATGACATTGATCTAAGAAGGTTGTCCATGTAAAAGACATGTAATTTGGAATTTTGCTGTGGTGCCATACATCTGTAATCTCAGTGCTTACGAGGTGAATGGAGGAAGAATGTCAAAGCTCATTCAGCTAGGTAGTGGGTTTAAGCCCAGTCTGGACTTGTGATCTCTGTCCCAAATCTTTCTAGTCCTTCAAGGAGAGAGAGAGAGAGAGAGAGAGAGAGAGAGAGAGAGAGAGAGAGAGATATTTTAACTTAGCTTTGTTTCTACTTTGATTTGATGAAGTTATCTTCATAAGCATATTTTCCATTAGGCACTTTGAGTATATCATCTATATAAATTGTTTTATTCAATGGATGTAAGCTGAAGTTTGAAGTTTTTCATATAAGAATAACATCATTCGTATCAAAATAGTCACTCAGAAGAATAAAGGAACAGTTTGTAGAACAGAAGAAAACCATCACATACTTTACATTTCATATGGAATTAACACTTATAATATATGCAAAACTCAATGGTTTGGACAAAACAACTACAACGTAACCACTAAGACAAGAAAATAGAACAGTTCTAAAAAAACAAAAAGTATAAATTGCTAATGAACATATAAAAATGTTCAACATCCTTAACCACCAAGAAAATGACTATTAAGGTTATATATAGAGTTGTTGTAGTAATTTAAAAAATGGCTGTTGGGCTATAAAATGCTTATTTGCCCTAATGTTATCATGGCAGTATTACTTAACCCACTCTCACAAATAATAAGACACAGACACCTGTTAGATTTATAATTGTTTTATTTACCTTGGACCAGGCAGACGTCTCACTTACACTGCCTCAAAATCCTCACCATCCATCTCCCAGCCCCACCCAATGCCATCCACCTTAATCATCCTCATCTGCTCTACCTTTCATCCATAAACCCATGGTACTTGCTTTTGTTCTTCATTTGGGTCTTTTCTCAGCATAATTGGAGTCCTTTCTCCCAGCCCATGCAGTTTTTTCTACACACTAACCCATCCTAGCCTCTTCCTTCCTCCTCTCTTCCTTTTGGTCTCTGCCATGATTCTTGTGATTCTGTAGTCCTCAAAAGCCCAGGAACCTTAACCAGAGATAACCCATTCTTCCCTGCCTGGGTATGGGCTGTTTAATTAACTAATCCGATATGTCTTAGGCAAGTTTACACACACACACACACACACACACACACACACACACAAAGGTGTAACCAGATTTTTTCCTTTATTTTTGATTTTAACTTATTTATTATAGACAGAATTTTACTTTACAGTCCAGGCAAGAACTTGCAGTCTTTCTCCCTCAGGCTTCTGAGTAACAAAAGTTACAGGCATGAATCATCACATTCAACTTCCAATTGAATTTCTTAAATTACATTTTTAATTTTTTTTCACAATTTATTCATTATATATAGCGATTGAAGCTCCCTCCCACAACTCCTCCCAGTCCATCCTCCTCCCTCTTCTCCTTATTTCCTTCCCCTAGTCCACTGAAAAGTGGAGTTCTCCTTTGCCATCTGCCATAGCTTGTCAGGTCTCATCAGAACTGCTTGGATCTTCTGCCTCTGTGGTCTGGTAAGGCTGCATCATCAGGGACAAGTGCCAGACCTTAAGAGCCAGTAACATATATCAGACCAACCTCCAACAGATACGCCATCTCATTCCAGTATAATTGGCTTATCAATGAAACAAATAATAATTATAGTGAAATAATATGCACACAGTGGCCTTGGTACTGTGAACTTCAGTATGGAGGTTCCTCAAAGAGAAAAACAAGAAATTTTCTGATACGTAATATCATGTACTCATGTGTGTGCATGTGCACATGGGTATACAGAGAGAGAGAGAGAGAGAGAGAGAGAGAAACATGAAGGATATTAGAATGGCTGCTTAGCGGAAGGAAAAAAAGAAAGAAGGTGGGAAATTGTGAGAGTGGAGTAGGATGAGCCAGAGTAAAAAGTAGCATGTGAATGACTCTCTGCACAAGCACAAATAACACTAAATGAATTTAATGGTTATTAAGACACACTTCCTCCTGGCAGGATGACCTTGCAAGACCCACAGAAGAAGACGATCCAAACAGTCCTGATGAGACTTGACAGGCTAGGGTCAGTTAGTAGGGGAGGAGAGCTCTTCGTTTCAGTGGACTAGGAGAGGGAGAGGGAGGGTGGGACCCAGAGGAGATGAAGGAGGGTGCTACAATTGTGATATAGAGTGAATAAATTGTAAAAAGTAAAATAAATTAAATAATGGATACCAACTTAAAGAAAACATAAAACTGGGAGAGAGATGAGAAGTATGCTCAATAAAATGTCTTTGGTTTAATTTACAGCAAATTCTGTAAAGCGAAATCTAAAGTGTAAGGAAACTGGTTGTTGTCTATAAGGGGAGGGGAAGATAATCAAGAAGTGGAGTTACAGATTACTAAAGGGATAAAGCAAGATTTTGCAAAAGAGAGACATTTATTATCTTAGTTTGCAAGATGATTTCATGGGTGTTTAAACATGTCAACACTCATCTATTGTATATTTTAAATATTTGCTGCTCAATCTATGCCAATTATAAACTAACCAGTTCCCATACATTTTCTAGAAGTACACAGTAAGATTTGACAGCCACAATTTAGATGCTAGTCATACTACTTAATGAAAAAGGATGAAGAGAAATAATTCATATGTACAACTTCATTATTTCTGTAGTGCAAATCTGTGGAGTCATACTTATACAAAATATTTTTTTTCTTCTAAAACTGGAGACCAAACAAATGTAATCAAGAAAATCACATATTTGAACTTGTGAACAGCTGTTTATTTATCTTTTAAAATATCTAATTAAAGCCAGGCATGGTGGTGCATGCCTGTAATCCCAGCACTCAAGGAGGCAGAGGCAGGAGAATCTCTATGATTTTGAGGCCAGCCTGGTCTACGAAGCAAGTCGAGGACAGCCAAGGCTACACAGAGAAAACCCATCTCAAAAAATTTTATAAAGTGTTTATAAGTATGTTTTATGTTGGATGGATACGCTAAGTTTATAATGTTAAAATGAACATATGATGACAAATAAGTTAACATCATAGATAAAATGTGTGCCTGGGACTCTTTTAAATGCATAAACAATTCTTCCTACTCAGCATCAAGTTAAATATAGAATTTGCAATTATAAAGATTTTCTAATAAATAAAATATTTATTAGTAGTGGTAAGAACAAGATGACAATTACTAACCTAGCATTCACAATAAGAAGATAGGGATTTGTCAAGGGTAGCAGTAAGACCAAGTGAAACAGATAAGCATTTTAGATGGAGACTCAGTGAACTTGTTTATTTAATGCAGAAAAAGAGTTTGGGGGAGGGACAATTTATAGGTCCTGATTTTGGATAATTAGGCAGTATGAAAGCAAAACAAATAAGAACAAGAACCTTACACGCTGTTGTCTATTTTGTATTTAGTACATTATTTATTCATTTTGAAATTAGAATAGTATTTACTGAACCTAAGGTTAGAAACAACAATGCTGGAACTAACTTATGAAATGTATGCAGCCCCAAACTATTTTAGTTTGCTGGAGAATGTCTATGAATTCTCTATTCACAATTTGTACCTGAATCTTTTAAAACATATTTGTTCTCAATATCAAATTCTGACAGCTTGATTTTGGTCAAGTTAGAACCCAAAACAACAGCCTCTACATTTACTACTTCGCTCTAGCTTTGTAGATCATACTCAAATTTCATCTTCTAAAAAAATGTTGATAATTGAATAGAGTTAGCAATATTTTATGATTTTTAATTTTAATATTAACTGAATCCATGGAACTAAAATTAAGATAAATCACATTGTGACTTACAGTTATTAGTCCAGCTGTGAACTAAATGTATTATGCCAGTAGGTGCCAGTCTTTGCTCACAGAACTGAGACTGCAGCAGCTCCTCAATAGTAAATTCTGTGTGAGGGATATAATTTCTTTTCAAAATGTAGAGTTTAAAGATTTATGTCAAAAAAAAGTTAGTTAATGAAAGTTGAGAGGAGAAAACAATATAGACTTCTAAACAAGGATATAACAATGAGAAACAGTAATAACCACTTCCAGATATTTTGAGTTGACTTAAGGTAAATCTGTCAATTCAATATAGGAGCAAGAGGATAAGTAAAAGAACAAAAAGGAATGGTTATATTCTCCCGAGTTTTATTGTTTTAGTGAATATACAACGAAACAACATGATGCATTAAAGCTAGAAGTAATGCTATTTTCTGTTCTAACTAGGATAGGTGGAAGTTCTTGAATTAGTCAATAAGGGTACAACTTGAACATGGTCTCTATAAAGAAGATCTTGAATCACTAAAGAAAGGTGTACACATGCATTCAAACATATCATTAAGATATTTCTTTTGGCAAAGCTTGAATATGTCCGTACGGTAAGCCCAAACACTATTCACTTCGACTATGATAAAAGTGTTCTTGTGATAATTAATTGTGTCAGAGGTAAAATTGTAAAATATTTTAATAAGTTATTCCAGGGTGTTTCTAAGAACTGGATTTTTAAGGTTTTATGTGCATGCTCCAGCATGTAAAGAGCTGTAATAAAGGTCTTATTCTTTTCAAGAAAAGCAGAAGTTATTTTGGATGGAGCCTATATTCGGGCAATACACAGCAAGAATGCTGACGCACATGGCTTTGGTTTTCATGTACAAAAATACTCTTGCCATTTGAAGGAGTTCTTTTTCTCCTGTAGCCACAGGAGAACCTTCTCCTCAGTGCAAAGATATGAGTAAAGAACAATATTGTCAACATCTGAGGCTGTCGCTTCACTTCCAGAGTGTCTCAGTACTT
Source organism: Psammomys obesus (assembly GCF_907164565.1). NCBI lineage: Eukaryota > Metazoa > Chordata > Mammalia > Rodentia > Muridae > Psammomys > Psammomys obesus. The sequence goes on along the minus strand of NW_026596079.1, from coordinate 31,774,638 downwards.
GTATGCATCTTTACTTAACTTGGCTTGCACAGACTGGGAGGGAAGACCATGATACATTAAATAAAATGCCCTGATCTGCAGAAGCCTTTATGCATGCACAACACAAAGAAGTGGTGGCTTAACCAGAAAAACTAATTTACTTTCTCCTGTCAATCCTCCCAAAATGTCACTTCTTTTTCTTTTAACATTTAAATTATAATAAAATTAAGATGGAGGTATTGATTTGTAAATGCAACTAAAGATAATAAAGATAGTAATATTTACTTAGTGTATCTTACATGAAGACAAAGTTTCATTTAAAAGAAACTCAAACCAACCTATATTTTTAGGTATCTAGAGGAGGTTGTTTTTGATCTGTTTAGAGAGAAAACAAAATGAAAAACAAAACAAAACAAACAAATACAAAAAAGAAAGAAAACAAAGAAAAGAAACATGCTTTAATGAAAAAAAATGTAACAAAAATCAAGCAAAATATTGTAAGTTTTCAACAAAGATCTCTTAATCTCTGACCTAAAGTGTGTTTTACTAACTTGTTTTGACTAGAATAACTCTAGGGACACTATCAGTCCTAGCAATAGCACACTGTTCCCTGAAATCGACAGTACCTATTGAGTAAAATTCTTTAAAGTTACTTTCTGTTCTGTACCTTACTGAAACAGCAGGTTTTTATTTTTACTTACCTTTGAGAAAATGAATTGTTTTGGTTTTCCCTTAACATTCTCTTTCTAGAATTTTCTGCTTAAGTACCATATTCACATCATTGCCATTTCACTATCTTCTCCTTCAATTCCTCCCCCCGCCCCATGTCCCTCACAGGTCTTCTCTTTCTTTCATTATTATTATTGCATCTCCCCTCCCCCCTCTGTGTGTAAGATCCCTGAGAGTTCAGTGTTTATATATGTACTTAGGGATATGTACCTAAGAATAGATAACCAATCATGGAGGCTCCCCTCTGAAGAAGACTGATTCTCCCTCTCTTAGCTACCATTAACTTTCTACAGTTCTTCATTGAGGGGTGGTTCCTGTGTGTTTCCACCATCCAAATGGGAATGCTAACCGTTGTCATTGTGCAGATCTTCTTTCAGTGGCCATATTGTTAAGATTTCAAGGATGCAGTTCTCTGTATTACGTAGGAGACACTATTACAAAGCAGGTTGGGTTGTTCTTACAAAAATTTCCCATAACAATTCATAAACACCATACTCAAGGATCAAGGAATAATCTAGAGAAGGAAAGTAAAGTAAGTGGCAGGGAAAACAACAATGGTGCAGATTTTGGTAACTGAGTCAGATAATTTTTTCTCTTGTCCTCTATGTGAACCACTTTCACTGATAAAGTTACATGTGTCGTCTGGATTCTGAATTTCCCTGAAGGATACTACTCTACCATAGAGATCACTCCTAGCAGAGCTGTATGCAAAACTGATTTGCTAAAGCATGCACACAAGACTTAAGGGAAAATGTGAGTAGATACTTTGTATTTTAAACCACTTGAAAGCTACTTTGGTATCTTTCTTCTGATTTTAAATACTTCATCTTATTTTATATTTATTTTAGTCATTTTTTTCAATAAATGTCAGAAAGAAATGGAGAGAATGTAAGGAGAACATGAAAAATAATCAAAACTGTCATATCAAATCTTATGAAAATATTTTAATGTGACAGCTGTACAGATCAATTTGACAAAGAGAAACCATCAATATCAGTGAAAATATTGTCTCTGGCACAATCAAGTATCATCTGGAAAGAGATCACAATGAGTAACTGTGAATAAGATTGGTCTGCGAGTTTGTATAAAGGACTGTCTTGTTTTTGTTAATTGATGAGGGAAAATCCAGCACCTACAGAGGTAACATTATTCCTGGGTTTAATGCCCTGAACTGTGAAAGAGTGGAATATGCATGATTTCATTTCTTCTGCTTGGCTATGATGTGACTAGTTGCTTTAGCATTCCTGCTCCTAAAACTTAATTTCTATGATGTAACTATGAGCAAAAAGCAAACATTTTTCTCCTAAGTTGCTTTCTTCCATAGTATTTTATCATAGCAACAGAAGCAAAACTAGGACATTATATTGCTGACATTACTGCTCTGTGTATTTTTAACCTCTTCCCAGTGGAATAAGTTCCCACTGACCTGTGTGCGCATCTCCATTATCTGTTTTTGAGGACACTTTCACATGGAACATTAAATGATTCTACACTTGATGTTCTTGCAAACACTGTCACACTGGATTTCAGGAAAATCCTGAATCCAGATAACACATGTGACTGTATCAGTGAAAGTGTCTCATAACTGGAGCTGGAAGGAGTGGCCAGTAGCCAGGTAGAAGACAAGGGAAAAATTATCTGTCTCAGTCACCAAAACTGTAGCAGTCATTATTGTTTTTCCTGCCAATTACCTTTCAGTTTGTAAATTGAAATAAGATTCTTTAACAGTTCCAGTAATTTTCCAGTACTCTTTAACACTATCCAAGCCCATGACATGCATAGCAGCCATGTAAAACTTGGTCCTGTTGTCCAAGCTGTGGGTCCTCATCTGTGTCTATTTCCACTCATTTCTAACCAGGTACCCCAGAAGACGGAGCTCAAAGATTGCTAGTTCCTTTAGTATTTCTCTGAAGTAGTCTGAACCTCCTCTTTCCACTACCCGAATCAAAGCTTCTTAAAATTTGTACATAGTTCACAAAAGCAGCGTTTATACTGAGACCTGTGGTATTTGTTTGTGTGTGTGTGTTTGTGTGTGCAGAAGGAAGAGTGACAAATCAATAATTATTCTTTTTTTTTTAACTTGAAAAATTTATTTTTTATAAGTATAGTGACAATGTCTGAAGGGCCAATTCACAAGAAAGTGATACTTGATCTCGTTTTTAGTAAATAACAGGAATCAAATATTAAGTAAATATGTACCATATGAAGAACCAATACCAATTATTGTACATATATAGTAAAATTTCATATTCAATGAGTTTGCTTACATGCTATCCCAAATCACAAAATAATTGAAGATCTTCAAATAAAGTGTTTATAGGTATATTTCAAATAACAAATATGTATATATGACATAGGTTTAGATATGTTCTTCTATGAATATATAATTAATATATATAAATTACTGAATTATATTTATACATATTTAAAGTGTTTCAATCTTCACCATATATTTGTACATTTACATATAATTCTAATGATAAATATTCATTTGTCCATATTTTATATCTATATTGTATATAGGTAAAGTATTAATGAAACTTGTCATGTGAGAAGTTATAAAATAATTAATATTTAATTAGTACACCTTCAGTTTTAATTAAAAATGTAATTGCATTGAGTGGGCCTTTATATAAGAATTGTGTAACTATTTGTTATGCAAAAATAATGGTCATCAATCTGGAAACTGAGTTTTGAAGCACTCACATTTCATCTCAACTGATAAAATCACAATAATATGGTGGGATGATAATAAATCTTGTTAGAGGGAATAGTTAAACTTACAGTTATGTTTTCCAAGTCCACTGATAGGGGAGGACCTCCTCCCCTTTCATTTGACCCTGTTTTATCAGGTATCTTCAGGGCTGGCTGCAAAGTCCTCCTCTAACAGGCCTAACAGGACTGCTCCTCTCCTGGGGTGGGGGGAAAGTCAAAGAGCCTGCCCTTGAGATCCTGTTAGAAATAGTCCTTGTTCCCCTTACTTTGGAAAACTACTTGGTTACTGAGCTACCATGGGCCACATCCGAGCAGAAGTTCTAGGTTATATCCATAGATGGTCCTTGGTTGAGTGTCAGTCTCAGAAAAGACCCTGTGCCCAGATATATTTGGTCCTTGTAGAGCTCCTATCCTTTCCATATCATACTAACTTCCCTTCTTTCATATGATTCCCTACACTCTGCTGAGGGTTTGGTTATGAGTCTTAGTGTCTGCTTTGAAACACTGCTAGGTAGAGTCTTTCAGATGCCTTCTGCAGTAGACTCCTGTCATACGTTCAATGCACATCCCATTTGTCTTTCTAAATGAGGATTGATCATCTTCGCCCGTATCCACCTTCTTGATTATCTTCTTTAGGTGTGTAGATTTCATTATGTTTATCATATCTTGTAGGTCTATATAAGCGAGTATATACCATGTTTGTCTTTCTCCTTCTGGGATAATTCACTCAGAATGATCTTTTCTAGATCCCACCATTTGCCTGCAAATTTCATGATTTCCTCCTTTTTGATTGCTGAGTAGTATTCCATTGTGTAAAAATACCACAATTTCTGTACCCATTCCTCCGTTGATGGACATCTGGGTTGTTTCCAGGTTCTGGCTATTATGAATAAAGCTGGTACAATCATGGTTGAGCAAATGTCCTTGTTGTGTACTTGAGCAAATTTTGGGTATATACCTAGCAGTGGTATAGCTGTTTCCTTGGCTATATTTATTTATTTATTTTTCAGAATAGAATCTTCATTTCTAGTTACGCAACCAAGAGAACAGTTAAACAATCATATTTCCAACTGTTTCTTACTAGGGGTGATATAATTAAATTACACATGATAGAAAATAACCATTTAGAGGCAGCTATAGAGCTGAAGATCAGTGGAATGGAGATCCTTCTTTTTTTTAATGGAATATTCATGTGACTGCATAAACTACAATTGTCCATGGACTATTTTCTTGTATGAGGAATCTGTGCAATTAAAGAGGATAAAGCAATAATAATACTAAAAAAAAAATGTTTGTTTTGAGGAAAACAAACTGCACATATGCTTCATTCAAAGCCGTTTGTTTCAATATTTTCATTATAGGCAGTTTTACCCATCTCTTCCTAAGCAATACATATATATATATATTATATATATATATAATATATATATATTATATGTATATATGTATGTATTGTATATGTATACATGTATGTATATATATATATACAGATATATGTGGATATGATATATGTAGATATGTGGATATATGAGACATATATATATGTCTCATTTGCTGTGTCACACATAGAATTTGTCCCTAATTTGTTGAATAACAATCACCTCATGTGTATTATAATATACAATGCAAAAACTTCAGATACATTTTCATTAGAATTTATTTTCATATAGAGCTTGTTTTTATTCATTACCCACTCTTGTTCAGCTTTCAGACTTGCTGTTCCTATACATATAGTTCATCATTGTCCTTGAATTTTTTTTTTTTATGTTTTACTGTAACTTTTATCATTGGAATTAGTAGTCAGCAGTTAATCTTACATTTTTTGGCATGTTTCATGTTTGAATTGTTGTGATGTGGAGAGCATTATAATTCATATATTAAGCTGTGAGAGGGTATGGTTAGGAATTTTGATTTTTGAATATCAGCTGTTAGTTACAGCTGCTTTGATCAACAGACATTTTGTCCACATGGATGTTAAAATAAATAACTTAGATATGTCATACAAATTCATTTTATGTTCATTCCTTGATCCCTTGATTTAATTGTCTGTCAACCTAATTTAGCCTGTTGCTGAAGTTCATAAATACCCAACTCTAATTAATATGCTTCATCGTTCTAAATACAGACATATCACATAGACCACAAAAACATTTGTTCCCACATTTAAATAAATTGGCACTTTGGTTCAATGGTAAGTCTCTAGATGATATTTAATTAAAAAGGTTATTTCGGAAAAATTGAGGTTCATTGTAGCTAATGTCCTTACTGAATTACAGAATCAATAAATTTCTATTAATGATTACAGTGAAGAGTTAAGCTTGGGGAGGGAAAACTTTTAATTTGTTTTTGTAGGCAGAGTTGTTCTTGAATCATTCTTACTTTAATAATTGATCTTAGTTCATCTCCACAATTGTAATGAATTTTTAGAAACTAATGATAATCTTGCCTATACTTTAACATTGAAAATGTTTCCGTACTTTCCTAAAATGTGTGTATTGTACATGAAAAAATATCACACGGATTTTTTAAAATATATATTATTTATGTTTTGGGGAATTTCAGATATCACTATATTTTGTTCACATCATGTCCACTCAACAGAGACTTTCCTGTTTGTGGCACCCTCTGACTTCCTCCTCTGTATAATATGTTAATATATATTGTATATATATATATGCATACAGACACACATACACACACAAACAAACAACCTGCTGAGTCCACTTAGTGCTGCAAGTCTGTATGTGGTGTTTAGGGCTGAACACTTGTGATTAAATAAATTAAATTACCTAGTATTGGGATCATCTATAGAAGAAACCAATTCTTTTCTCTCAGCAGCCAATGATTATCTACAGTTTGTCATTTAGGAGTGGGGTTTATGGACTTTTCCCTACCCATGTTGGCTTGTCAACAGGTATTGTCCTTTTTTAGGCATATGTTAGGTAATTTTTATTGCTGAAATACTATGGGCACAGAATATCATGTCTAGAAGATACTATGCTATGAACTGTATGTGTCATGATTCCGGTTGATGATCAGGTTGATGATCATGACTGTCTACATTTGATGAATTAAATAGACAATTATCCTGTATAATTAATTACATAATTTATTTAATATTTCACATTTTATTTATATTATAACTTTGTCTGAGATGCTTCGGTATAAGGTGTCTGATTCCCACTGAAGAAATAGTAGGCAGTTTCTTATGACATAGGCAGAAGGCATCTTAAAGAGAGAGAGCTTGTTTAGTATAAGTAAATCACCAGTTTCAATTTTAAAAATCACAATAAAGATATATGTTGTATGAATTTAACTTGAAGAATATCGGTAGTACACACACACACACACAAATGAACAATTTGTTATAGATTTGACATCTTGGAAATATTATTAACTGCTAAACAATTTCACCTAGAATGTAAATGTAAATTAAGTAAACACTAAAAACTTAAATACTTAACACAATTAAATAGTTGTTTTCTTGTGATATTGGATATCAAACCAAAGATCTCCTTGAGCTGTATTCCCAGCTCTTGACTGGCATTTTAAGAAGCTGAATTTTTAGTTTGTAAGCACCAGCGCTTACTTACAAAACTAAGGATACGGGATTATGGTCAGAGGGAATGTCAATCAGGCTAGGTTACAGGGGTCACAGCAAGATTGAGGCTGAGATATGTTTATTCCAGCACTCTGACTTTTTATAACCTTACCCCAGTCAGGTTGCCAAGAAAATACAGTTGTAGTTGTCATAATACAATGACATATGCAAGCTATACACTGTACACAAGATTAATGTATAAGATTAATTAATTGTTCTGCCAAAAGTTTAGATGCTTTGCTGACTTGTAGGGGACACAGAAATACTCAGATGTTAATATCACCTCACTGCCGGAGGGTGCCTCAGTTTCTCTGGAAATGGGTGGAACACAGTGCTCCAAGAGCCAAAGAATCTAACCTGAGAAAACAGTGACGCATGCCTCTTGAGGCAGCTACACCACGCCAAACCCATGATTCCTACATAAGTGTATTTAAAATGCCACACATCATTTTATAGTCAATCAGTTCCCTTCAATGAAATATATGATACTCAATGTAAAGCCTAGTTTCCTGTATAATAACCTATTTTGATTCACTACCATAATAAATAATGAAGGGGAAGTTTCCGGTTTCTTCAAAGATTCAGTTGTGTCATATGAATTTTCCCTGGAAGCTGTATTGTGAGAGGGCACATGATATTTTGCCTTGCACTGTCTCTTGCAAGGGGCCACTTGAAAATATCTGTGGGGTGGACCCTGAGGAGTGGAGACATATAGGAGCACATGGATGTGAAAGAAGTATTCCAGAGAATTTCTTGTGGCAATCCAACTGAGTATTGTGTCTTTCACTGACTTGTTCCATCTGCTGTATCGTGCTGATTCATGTTGCTGTTTGATGTTGGCATTTGGATTGGACTGATGGTGTTTGGACAGCAGAGAGTGGACTCACCCAAAGGAACTACCTTTCATCCTTTTCCTAATAACCTTTCTCTCCTACCTTGGTCAGTGGGATGGTAGGAAGGTGGAAGTGTTTAAGAACCCTAAATAAAGTAGGTTTTCTGAAAAAGATCTAAGCCTACAAAACAATAACAAATTCTTTTATTGTGTAACACTCAGTCAATATATTAAATAGTAATACCAGAAAAATTAGTATATATATGGTATTGTTCTTCCTTAAGAGTTAATGTACAGCATACAATATATGATTAAAAAGAATCTTCATACGTATTGTATTTATATTATATTTAGCAATAGTAGTTAAAGAGTAAAAGGTCATGGATTTTAAAAGAAAAAATTGGGGTATTGTTAGAGGAAGGTCCAAATGTGTTTTCAAATGCTGATTTCAGTGCCTTGAGATCTGGTTATTGCTCTGCCATGGGCACAGTTATAAATGTTGAACTATATCTGTACCTATGTGATGAGAAAGAATGTTCCCTGATTATCCCTGTTTGGCAGACTAAAAAGCCAAATACCTGGGTAGGGCAGAAAGAGGTAGGTATGGCTAAGGTTCTTGGTCTTTGGGGACAGAAGGATCACAGGAGAGAGAAACAGAAAGAGGAGAAGGAAGGAGGTAGCACATCGCCACGGGTGAATATGACCCATGTATATTATATACATTGATGGAAATGTTGTAATATAGTCTCTGCACCCTGATATCTGTTACAATGGCTAAAATAAATACATAAATAATAAAGGCAAAAATTGAAAAAAAGAAGAGTGGTGATTATACAGTAAGATTTCTTTGTGATAAAGACTACCATATAAGTTTTATTAAACTTTAATGCTATGATTGTTTCATGACATTATTAGTTTCTATTATTAATTGGTATTGTGATTGATTTAAAATTTTCACTTCATAATTTCTATAGTAACAAAAACATGATGTATACAGGATGTGGAGTTATATATTGTTTCAAATATATACTGAGAAACTGAGAATTCTCCAGCAGATAATAAAACTTTAAAGGACATGTTCTTATTTATCATCATACATCCAACTCCATGAAATAGGTTAGTGTTTCCTTAAACTGTCAGTTATCTGTCAAATAGTTTAGTTGGTTTTCTGTTGTAATGGGGGAGTGTAAGAGTTTAATGATATTAATTACAAATATACTCTTTCAGGTGATGTGAGAAAAATGTCATCAATAACCCCCACTTGGTCTGAGCTAAGGAACATTGTCATTTAACTCAGGTCATCTCTGAACACAAGCTCCTGGAGAGAAATGAGTAAAACCCTTTGGTTCTACCACCCAAATCATGCTGACCTTACTGTAACTGCACTGTAAGCACAGGCTCTATACTTTTTTTTTTCAGCTTCTACTTATAAAATCAGGGAAAGTACATTGCTTTGAAAACAGTATATATTTCTATTATTATCCACACTTTATAAAAATAGTCAATTACCTTTCTTTTTCATCATGGAGAAGTCAGTTGTTTATCCATTGTATTTTATTTTGTTTATCCATTGTATTGTATTTTGTTCTATTGACATTTTTCTTTTTATTATTCTTTTTGTTTTATTTTAATTTTTATAACTTATTTACTTTGTATATTAGTTGTAGCCCCCTCCCTCATCTCCTCCCGATTCCTTTCTTATCCCTCTACCTTAGTCCACTGATAAGGGAAGGCCTTCTCCCCTTACTGTCTGACCCTAGGTTATCAGGTTCCATCAGAACTGCCTGGATCATCTTCATCTGTGGACTGGTTAGGTCATCCCACAAGGGAGAAGTGATCAAGTTGCAGGCAAAAGTGTTGATGTCAGAGACTCTCTTTGCCCCTTACTAGGAGACCCACACGGAGATTTAGCTGTCTATGGCAAACAGCTAAGCAAGGGGGCTAGGTCCTCTTCTTGCATAGTCTTTGCTTGATGCGTCAGCCTCTGCAATCTCCCCTGTAGCTTTCTTTATTTTATTTTATTTTTTTGGCTTTGTTGGTCTTCTTGTGTGGCTCTTGTCCCCTCCAGGTCCTCCTATGTCATCTTTCTTCCAAAAAAATACTCTGCACTCTTTCCAAACTTTAGCTGTGAGTCTCTGCAATCATTTTAAATTATAAACGTAAGTGAATACTTTCTTTTTCTATTTTTTTTTCTTTCTAGCTTTCTGGCAGAATGCTGCTGTATTTGCTTATCTTAAACTTTTGATTCTCCTGCCTCCACTCCCCACCTATTGATATTACAGGTGTGAACCTTCCTTCAGGACACCTTCCTTTAGGGAAATCATCCATTCTTCTGAAGAAATATGTACCTGAATATCTGAAGTACAGGATATGTATCTCACCTCCCTGTTGCTGTCTCTGCACCTTCCCACCCATAGAGAGTAGAAACTTATGCCTGAATAAAGCATGAACAGCAGCTTTTGTCTCTTGGGAGAAAAACTGTATATTGTGTATAGGTAAAAATTCCTTTTTAAAATTTTGGGTATTATGTATTATTATGTATTGATCTATATGCTAGGCATCTTTATTTATGCATTCTAGCTTCCTTACCTTCCCTAGAGTATATGCTTATTTATGGTTTTGTTTTTGTGTATGCTTTACCTAGGGAAAAGGAAAAGTGGAAAGCAGTGTTTTTGTAGGTTTTTTTTTTCACTGTTTATTTCTTTTTCTCAATGGCATTCTGTTCTTGTGCCTGTACTACATATGATTGTCTTTTATAACTCTTGAATTACCATTTTATACTATGTGGCATTTAAATGTAACTTAGAAACTGCAAGCATTATGTTATTTTTGAGGAAAGCCTCAAATTTCACACTGTTCATTTGTTCTGTTTTTGTTTGGTTTAGGGGAAGAATGAATTCCTGATAATAATAAACAATTATTGACTGATTTCACTTATTTAACTTTAAGCATTCGGCATCTGTATTGATTAATTTTAGTTATTGGTTGATTAGACTAAAGGATACATAAATAAGAGATAAAGCTTTATTTCTCAGAGCATCTTTTTCTTTGCAGATCATTTTTAAAGAGATCGGTTTAGACATCAAAGAGCAAACAAAGAGATCTCTTTGTTTAACCAATCTTAGTAGAAAACAGAGTTTTGGCTGAGGGCTTTTATAGAACAAAAAGCAGGAGAAGAAAAATTCAGGCTCTTTTTCTTAAGCAGGACATTAGACTCTGAGTTCTTCAGCATAGACTCTGGAATATATACCTGTAACTTCCCATGGTCTGAGGCTTTGTTCCTTGGACTTAAAGTTGTGCTGGCTGTTATCTTTTTCTTTTTTTAGTTTTGAGGTCATTAGACTTAGGTTGAGCTGCCTAACTGACTCCTCTGATTCTTCAGAATGGAAGAGGATAACTGGAGGAATTTCATGGCTCCATAATCATGTGAGTTAATATGTCAATTTAACCCCACTATGGTTAGTATTTGGTATGTAAAAGTAAAAAAAATATGCAAATAAAGAGATTAATATAGCTACCTATATGTACACACACATGCATACACAGATTTATATATGTATTCTGTATATTTCTGTGAGACTACGTCTTAAAGAACTTGGCTTTTGATTTGTATGTGTGTATAAATGTGCGTGAGTGTGTGTGATATCTGTACTAACACTTGCCTTAGTCTTTCTGGAAATGGTCATACCAAAAATTTCTCATTGGGCTTTGAATTATGTTTCCATTTAAATGAGTTATGCTGATTATCTTTCATGTATCTAATGTCATTTGTATATCATATTTCGAGAAATGTCGACTTCAATCTACAGGCATTTTTAATGAAGTTGCATTAACATTGTTTCTTATTATGATGTTCATTAGGAATGTAAATGAATAGATCATCAAATCAATGTGTTACTGGTGAGATATTGACAGCTGTCATTTTGCTGTATTTTCTTTGATTTGTATTATATTTTTAGGATTTTAGTATTTTTTGTGTTTAACTTTCTTTTATTATTAGATGAAATTTTGTAATTTTTGTGTATCTATTACAAAGGAAAAATACCTTAATTAAAGACTGCTTGTGTACCAATTCCAATAGCTTTCCAGTTGAGTAAATATGTCCAGAAAGCTAATGTGGTGTTTGACACAATATTGTTTACGGAACATAATAAAGCTCCCTCCCCATGCACCCTGGAGAACTGGTAATGCAGTTTTTCCTCACTTCAATATATTTTTAGGATAAAAAATAGATTTAGAATTCTTTTTAAAATGATATAATTAGTTATTATTACAATTTATTCACTTTGTATCTCAGCTGTAGACACCTCTCCCATCCTTTCCCTCCTTCCCTCTTCTCCTCCCATGCCTCTTCCCCAGTCCACTGATAAGGGAAGTCCTCCTCCCTTTCTATCGGACCCTAGCCTATCAAGTCTCATCAGGACTAGCTGCACTGTCCTCTTCTGTGGCCTGGTAAGGCTGTCCTCCAGCTAAGGGGGAGGTGATCAAAGAGCCAGCCACTGAGTTCGTGTCAGAGACAACTCGTGTCCTTCCTAGGGAACCCACTTGGACACTGAGCTGCCATGGGCTACATCTGTGTAGGGGTTCTAGGTTATCTCCATGCATTAGTTGGAGTATCATTTTCAGAAAAGACCCCTGGGCCCAGATTTTTTTGATCCTGTTGCTCTCCTTGTGGAGCTCCTGTCTCATCCAAGTCTTTCTATCTCCCCCTTTTTTTATAAGATTCCTTGTACTCTGCCCAAAGTTTGGCTATATACTACTCAGCAATTAAAAACAAGGAAATCATGAAATATGTAGGCAGATTGTGGGAACTAGAAAAGATAACCCTGAGTGATGTAGAAAGACACACATGATATATACTCACTTATTAGTGGATATTAGACATATAATATAGGATAAACATACTAAAATCTGTACACCTAAAGAAGTTAAGCAAGAAGGAGGAACCTGGGGAAGATACTAAATCCTCATTCAAAAAGGAAAACATGACAGACATCTGAAGAGAGTAAAACAAGGAACAGGACTGAAGCCTACCACAGAGGGCTCCTGAAAGACTCTACAGCAGGTTATTGAAGCAGATACTGAGACTAATAGCCAAATGTTGGGATTTTAGTATTTTTATGCTTTTTAAAAATGTTTAAATATTATTTATTACAGTTTATTCAATTTGTATCCTGGCTGTGGCCCCCTCCTTAGTCTCTTCCTGTTCCCACCCTCTCTCCCTCTTCTGCCCCTATGCCCTTCTCCTAATCCACTAATAGGGGAGGACTTCCTCCCTTCTCTCTGACCCTAGGCTTTCAGGTCTCATCAGGACTGGCTACGTTGTTTTCCTCTGTGGCCTGGCAAGGCTGCACCCCACCTCCACCAGCTGGAGGTTATCAGAGAGTCTGCCACTGAGTTCATGCCAGAGACAGCCCCAGCTCCCTGTACTAAAAACCATTTGGAGACTGAGTCTATGGGCTACATCTGAGCAGGGGTTTGGATCATCTCCATGTATGTTCCTTGGTCTGATTATCAGTCTGCATGGTGCCCAGAAACCATTTTTTTATGTCTCTGTTGATCTCCTTTTGGAGCTCCTGTCCCTTCCAGGTCTTTCTAACTCCCCCTTCTTTCATAAAATTTCATGCATTTTGCCTAAAGTTTGGTTATGTGTCTCAGCCTCTCCTTCAAAACCTCAATCAGTGAAGTCTTTCTGAGGCCCTCTGTGGTAGGCTACTGTCGTGTTCCCTGTCTTCTCCTACATAATGATAAAAAAAAGTATAAAAGTAGAAAAAAAAAAAGAAATCAAGATGTGTATAATAGAAAATAGGTAAACATAGATATTTACTTTATAGTTTATCTAGGTCTACCAAATGGTGTGTGGTTTATATATGTACTGCTTTACATTTAATCTTAAAATATAATTTGTATTTGTATGTGGTTAGTTTTATTATTATTATTATTATTATTTAATTTTATTTTTTTCTTATCAGTTACATTTTATTAACTCTGTATCCCAGCCATGTCCTGATCCCTCATTCCATCCCAGTCTCTCCCTCCCTCCCTCATCTCCACCGTGCCCCTTGCCAAGTCCACTGATAGGGGGAACCTCCTCCCCATTCATCTGATCCTGTTTTATCAGGTATCTTCAGGACTGGCTGCAAAGCTCTCCTCTGTGGCCTAACAGGACTGCTCCTCCCTTGGAGGGTGGGGAGGCCAAAGAGCCAGTCATTGAGTTCCTGTTAGAAATAGTCCTTGTTCCCCTCACTATGGGAAACCAATTGGTTACTGAGCTACCACAGGCTACATCTGAGCAGTGGTTCTAGGTTACATTCATACATGGTCCTTGGTTGAATGTCAGTCTCAGAAAAGACCCTGTGCCCAGATATATTTGGTCCTTGCGGAGCTCCTATCCTTTCCTCATCAGACTAACTCCCCTTCTTTCTTATGATTCCCTGTACTCTGCCAAAGGTTTGGTCATGAGTTTTTGCTTTGAAAACACTGCTAGTTAGAGTCTTTCAAATGCGCTCAGTAGACTCCTGTCATATGTTCAATGCGCATCCCATCTGTCTTTCTAAACAAGGATTAATAATCTTACCCCATGTCCGCTCTCTTGATTATCTTTTTCAGGTGTATAGATTTCATTATGTTTATCAAATCTTATAGGTCTATATAAGTAAGTACATACCGTGTTTGTCTTTCTCCTTCTGGGATATTTCACTCAGGATGATCTTTTCTAGATCCCAACATTTGCCTGCAAATTTCATGATTTCCTCCTTTTTGATTGCTGAGTAGCATTCCATTGTGTAAAAATACCACAATTTCTGTACCCATTCCTCCGTTGATGGACATCTGGGTTGTTTCCAGGTTCTGGCTATTACAAATAATGCTGCTATAAACATGGTTGAGCAAATATCCCTTTTGTGTACTTTAGCAAATTTTGGGTATATACCTAGCAGTGGTATAGCTGGGTCTTGAGGAAGCACTATTCCTAATTGTCTTAGAAAACACCAGATAGATTTCCAGAGTGGTTGTATCAGTTTACATTCCCACCAGCAGTGGAGGAGGGTTCCCCTTTCTCCACAACCTCTCCAGCATGTGTTGTCCCTTGAGTTTTTCATCTTGGCCATTCTGATGGGTGTAAGGTGATATCTCAGGGTCGTTTTGATTTGCATTTCCCTGATGGCTAATGAGGATGAGCATTTCTTTAATTGTTTCTCTGCCATTCAATATTCCTCTGTCAAGAATTCTCTGTTTAGCTCTGTTCCCCATTTTTTAATTGGATTACTTGGTTTGCTGCTTTTCAGCTTCTTTAGTTCTTTGTATATACTCGATATTAGTCCTCTGTCAGATAAAGAGTTAGTGAAGATTCTTTCCCAATCTGTAGGCAGGCGTTTTGTTTTGATGACAGTGTCCTTTGCTTTACAGAAGCTTTGCAGTTTCATGAGGTCCCATTTATTGATTGTTGCTCTTAGAGCCTGTGTTGTTGGTGTTCTGTTCAGGAAGTAGTCTCCTGTACCAATGAGTTCTAGGCTGTTCCCCACTTTTTCTTCTAACAGATTTAGAGTATCTGGTTTTATGTTGAGGTCTTTGATCCACTTGGACTTTAGTTTTGTGCAGGGTGATAAATAGAGATCTATTTTCATTTTTCTGCATGTGGACATCCAGTTGGACCAGCACCATTTGTTGAAGATGCTATCTTTTTTCCATTGAATGGTTTTGGCTTCTTTGTCAAATATCGAGTATTCATAGGTGTGTGGGTTTATTTCTGGGTCTTTTATGTGGTTCCATTGATTCTCCTTTCTGTTTTTATGCCAATACCATGCAGTTTTTATTACTATTGCTCTGTAGTACAACTTGAGATTGGGGATAGAGATACCTCCAGATGATCTGTTGTTGTACAGGATTGTTTTGGAGATTCTGGGTTTTTTTGTTTCTCCATATGAAGCTGAGAATCTTTTTTTCAAGGTCTGTAAAGAATTGAGTTGGTATTTTGATGGGAATTGCATTGAATCTGTAGATTGCTTTTGACAGGACAGCCATTTTCACAGTGTTAATCCTACCAATCCATGAGCACGGGAGATCTTTCCATCTTCTGAGCTCTTCTTCAATTTCTTTCTTCAGAGACTTGAAGTTTTTCTCAAACAGGTCTTTCACTTCTTGGTTAGTGTCACCCCAAGGTACTTTATGTTATTAGTGGCTATTGTGAAGGATATTGTTTCCCTAATTTCTTTCTCGGCCCTTTTGTCTTTGGTATACAGGAGGGCTTCTGATTTTTTTGAGTTCATTTTGTATCCTGCCACTTTGCTGAAGGTGTTTATCAGCTGGAGGAGTTCTCTGGTTGAATTTTTGGGGTCGCTCATATATACTATCATATCATCTGCAAATAGTGACACTTTGACCTCTTCCTTTCTGATTTGTATCCCCTTGATCTCCTTTAGTTGTCTTATTGCTCTGGCTAGGACTTCAAGTACTATGTTGAAGAGGTAGGGAGAGAGTGGGCAGCCTTGTCTTGTCCCTGATTTCAGTGGGATTGATTTAAGTTTCTCTCCATTGAGTTTGATGTTGGCTATAGGCTTGCTGTATATTGCCTTTACTATGTTTAGATATGTGCCTTGTATTCCTGATCTCTCCAAGACCTTAAACATGAATGGGTGTTGGACTTTGTCAAATGCTTTTTCAGCATCTAAGGAGATGATCATGTGGTTTTGCTCCTTCAGTTTGTTTATGTGGTGGATTACATTGATGAATTTCCGTATGTTGAACCACCCTTAGTTTTATTTCAACTTGACACAAACTGAATCGTTTTGAAGGAGGGAACTGCCATTGAGGAAACGGTCCCAGTAGATTAGCCTGTGGACAAGCCTGTGTTATATTCATTGATGATTGCTTATGACAGGGCCCAGTTCACTCTGGGTGGTGCCACCCCAAACCTGGACGTTTGTGGGTGTTATAAGAAAGCAGATTTAAGAAGCCATCACAAGCAGCATTCCTCCATGGCTTCTGCATCCCTTTCAGCCTTCAGGTTCCAGTCTTAATGTCCTTGCATAATAGAGACAAATAATAAGTAGTAAAGAAAGCCTTTCCTCCCCAAGTTGCTTAAAGTCATGGTGTTTTATCACAGCAATAGAAACCTTAACTACAATAATTTGGTTTGTGTATTTATTAAATATTTTATGTTTATTTATAAACATAAAACATTTATATTGTGTATAAATAAAAAAATATAGTTGTCTTATAAAAATGTTTAAAATATTGTGCTTTGTAAAACTGAACTTCTGTTTTTCTCTTGATCAAATGTTTATATGATTAAACCTTATATGATTAAACATATTATACTAATGCTTGTATGAGAAAACAAATATTTAGTCATTGAAGACATGAATTCATCGCTTGCATTGTATGAGATAAATAAAAAGTTTAGGCAAATTTTACAAAAGTGTTATGTAAATTGTAAGACAAATATACATGCTCTTAATGTGGATGTACTGAATAATGTCTCTCCTACTTTTCATTTTTCTATCTTCATATTTCCTCAGTAGTAATAGGGTATCATAATGTTGACGTTTTATCAACATTATGATAAAACTTGTTATTGATATTAACTTACAACATATCCTCCTGAAACACCCAAGGTTTTAAGAAATGCATTTATGTAGTGAAACCTTATTGGAGGGATTTAATGGTAGTTATAACTCTTTTAGTAATATACATTGCACACACTTTACTGAATGATAACTTTAAAACCAATGATCGCCTGATTATTATTCAACTAGCAAAAGTTATGGCCTTTCAATGATTTTTTCTTTTTTTATTATTATTATTAATTACACTTTATTCATTTTGTATCCCCCCATAAGCCTCTCCCTCCTCCCCTCCCGATCCCACCCTACCTCCCCTTTCTTCATGTATGCTCCTCCCCACATCCACTGATACGGGAGGTCCTCCTCTCCTTCCTTCTGATCTTAGTCTATCAGATCACATCAGGAATGGCTGCATTGTCTTCTTCTGTGGCCTGATAAGGCTGCTCCCCCCTAAGGGTGAGGTGATCAAAGAGCAGGCCAATCAGTTTATGTCATAGGCAGTCCCTCTTCCAATCACTATGTAAGCCACTTGGACACTAAACTGTCATGGGCTACATCTGTGCAGGGGTTCTAGGTTATCTCCATGAATAGTCCTTGGTTGGAGTATGAGTCTCTGGGAAGTTCCCTGTGTTCAAATTTCTTGTTCTGTTGCTCTCCTTGTGGAGTTCCTGTCCTCTCCAGCTCTTGCTATTTCCCACTTCTTACATAAAATTACATTCACTCTGCCCGCCCGTTGTCCATCAGGCTGAGCATCTGCTTTGACAGTCTACAGGGCAGAGGCTTTCAGATGCCCTCTGTGGCAGGTTCCTAGGTTGTTTCCTGTTTTCTTCTGGCTTTCAGAGGCCCTCTGTAGCAGGTTCCTAGGTTGTTTCCTGTTTTCTTCTTCTTCTGATGTCCATCCTCTTTGCCTTTCTGGATGGGGATTGAGCGTTTTAGTTAGGGTACTCTCTTCTTTCAATGATTTTTAGTGATTAACTAAATTCAAATTTTATTTTCCTGTAGAAGATATTTCAAGAACTTTATAAAATTTTATTTTTTATATGTATTACAATTTATTCACTTTGTATGCCAGCTAAAGCCCCCTCCCTCTTCTCCTCCCAGTTCTACCCACCATCCCTCTTCTCCCCCTATACCCTTTCCTTATTCCCCTGTTAGGGGAGGACTTCTTCCCCTTTCATCTGACCCTAGCTGATCAGGTTTCATCAAGGCTGGCTGTATCATCTTCCTCTGTGGCCTGGTAAGGCTGCATCCCCCAATGGAGAAATGATCAAAGAGCCAGCCATTGTTTCATATCAGAGACAGCCCCTGTACTCCTTACTAGGGAATCCACTTGAAAACTGCACTGCCTATGGCCCTCCTCTGAACAGGGGTCTAGGTCCTCTCCATGCATGGTCTTTAATTGGACTATCTCCCTGTGTCCCTCCTGAGCCCAGGTATTTTGTCTCTGTTGTTCTCCTTGTGGAGTTCCTAACCCCCCCCCCCAGGTCTTTCTATCTCTCCCTTCTTCCATAAGATTCCCTGTACTCTGTCCAAAGTTTGGCCATGAGTCTCAGCATCTGCTTTGATACCCTAATGGGTAGAGTCCAGATAGTGATACTTTGAATTCTTCTTTTCCTATTTGTATCCCCTTGATTTCCTTTAGTAATTTTCTCAACAATGTTTGCAGCAGCTTTGTTATTAATAGCCAGAACCTGGAAACAATTTAGATGTCTCTCAGTGGAAGAATGGATACAGAAATTGTGGTACATCTACACAATGGAATACTACTCAGTTATTAAAATCAAGGAAATAATGAAATTTGCAGAAAACCAGATGGAACTAGAAGAGAGTATCCTGAGTGAGGTGACTCATAAACAGAAATGCAGGCATGGTATACACTAATTTATAAGCGGATATTAGCAGTGTAATATAGGGTAGCCCTCTGTAGATTTAAAGAAGCTAAATACTAAGGAGTATCCTAGGGAGGACAGTTAAATCTCATTCAGAAGGGCAAATCAAGAAAAGACAAAAAACAGGACAGGAGCCCACCACAGACTGCCTCTGAGAGCTTGAGTGATAGATATATCAAAGCAGAAGCTAAGACTCATAGCCAAACTTTAGACATAGTGCAAGGAATTTTATGAAAGAAGGGGGAGATAGAAAGACCTGGAAGGTACAGTTGCTCCAAAAAGAGACTAAGAGAGTAAAAACAAAAACAAACAACAAAAACTGGTCCCTGGTGGCTCTGAAGAGACTGATACCACAACCAAGGCCCATGCATAGAGTGGACCTAAAAATGCTGCTTAGATGTAGCCCATAGATTCAGTCTCCAAATGGGTACTCTAATAAGGGGAGCAAGGACTGTCTCTGGCATGAACGCAGGGGCAATATCCCTGGTCATTTCCAGCTTGGGGTGGACGGGTGCAGCTTGGCAGGCCACAGGAAGGGGAGGAGGTCCTGCCCTATCAGTGTACTAGGGAAAGGGCATAGGAGGAAAAGAAGGGGTAGAGAGGATTGGGAGGAGATGACAGAGGAGGCCACAGCCTAGATACAAAGTGAATAAATTGTAATTAATAATAATAATAATTAAAATGCAAAAATAAAGAGTTAAAAGAAACATGAATTTGAGAAAGAAATGTCTTGGCAGTTCCCAGGAAAGTTATAAGGAAGAAGTGTGATAAGTACAAAAAAAGCACATTTTTTCAATATGCATGTACATATGTATGTCACATGTATAAGACCTGATAAGCTAGGATCAGATGGAAGGGGAAGAAGCCATCCCCGATCACTGGACTTAGAGAGGAGCAGGAAAGAAATGAGGGAGGGAGGGTGGGATTGGGAGGGAATGAGGGAGGAGGCTACAGATGGGACACAAAATAAACTGTAATTAATATTAAAAATAATAAAAAAACTGAACCAGATAAAAATATACTGATAAAAACAAATAAAAAACATAAAAAATAGATTTTCATTGACTAAATAAAAATACTTTAAATCAAAAAATGTTTTCCAAATGAATGCTTATATAAATAAATGAGGACTTTTCTTTTTGCTTCATAGAAATTAGTATATATTTCAAAAGACATTCAGAATTTCCATTAATAGAAAATATTTCATTTGATAGAAGCTAGAAAAAATTACATCAATTTGCGGTCTATGCACTCTTATAAAAATACAACTACTCATTGTGAAATAATCATAGCTACATTTTGGTATGCTGGAATGCATGATTTATTGGGCGGTTGGTGACCCTACCATGTGATCTATCGTTGCCTTGAATCGTTTTAATAAGGCAAGCACGTTTTACTTCATACTCGCAGATAAAACTATTAAAATGACTGCTAAGCCAATTGAGAAATCAACAAAAAATACATCAAAAAAAGGCTGTATCAGCCAGCGCTGGCCTCTGGGGATGTGACTGAATATAAACTTAGAAGAATAAAGAAGAAAATGTGATGCCTTCAAAATCAGTGTGACAGTTAGTGTCAAGACTCTCATAAGTCTCTTCTTTCAAATCTCTGTTTTAGGGGGTATCCTTAGTTTCATACTTAGTTGGGAATGTATGGAAGTTCTAATGTGCACCACAGAGTATTATATCTAAATAAAGATTGAGATGATGTCTTATCAAGATAGGGCAACAGTCACTGTTCCAGTACTGCTTTTTATTTTTCTGCCAAAGCTGAGTCCCACAGCTTTCTAAAGTAGCTTCTGTGCATTGGTTTTAAATTTTGAAATAAACTTCTTTTAATTTATAATTTAAAGTTAATTTATAATTTAAAGCTCTTTAATTATAATTTGATATAAGTTAGGAGGTAAGTTTTATCTGTTACAAAAGACATGTAGGAGACTTGATGTCTTTTTTTTACTATGAGTATTTAAAAATATAAAACAAATATATATATACATATATTATTTATCACAATTTATTCATTTTGTATCCCAGCTATAGTCCACCTCCCTCATCCTCATGGAACTGAAAAGCTTCTGTAACGGAAAGGACACTGTTGTCAGAACAAAACGACTGCTTACAGAATGGGAAAGGATCTTCACCAACCCTATATCTGACAGAGGACTGATATCTAGAATATATAAAGAACTCAAGAAGTTAAATAGCAACAAACCAACCAAGTAATCCAATTAAAAAATGGGATACAGAGCTAAACAGAGAATTCTCAATAGAGGAATATCGAGTGGTAGGGAAATGTTCAATATCCTTAGTCATCAAGGAAATGCAAATCAAAATGACCGACCCTGAGATTTCACCTTACACACATCAGACTAGCTGAGATCAAAAACTAGTAAGGGGGGCAGGTACTGTCTCTGACCTGAACTCTTTGTCCTCCTCCCCTGGTTGGGGGAGCAGCCTTGCCAGGCCACAGAGGAGGACAATGCAGCCAGTTCTGATGAGACCTGATAAGCTAGGGTCAGATGGGATGGGAGGAGGACCTCCCCTATCCCTCTACTTGGAGAAGGGCATAGGAGGAGATGAAGGAGGGAGGGTGGGATTAGGAGGGGAGGAGGGGGGGCTACAGCTGAGATACAAAGTGAATAAATTGTAATTAATAAAAAAATAAAAATTTAATTAAAAAACTCAAGTGATGTCACATGCTGGAGAGGATGTAGAGAAAGAGGAACCCTCCTCCATTGCTGGTGTGAATGTAAACTTGTACAACCACTCTGGAAACCAATCTGGCATTTTCTCAGATGAATAGTTCTACCTTAAGATCCAGCTATACCACTCCTAGGCATATATCCAAAATATGCTCAACTATACAACAAGGACATTTGCTCAACCCAGATGTCCCTCAATTGAGGAATGGATACAAAAATTACTTTACATTTACACAATGGAATACTACTTGGCAATTAAAAAAAGGAAATCATGAAATCTGCAGGCAAATGGTGGGAACCAGAAAAGATCGTCTTGAGTGAGGTATCCCAGAAGCAGAAAGATACACATGGTATATGCTCACTTATAAGTGAATATTAGACATAAAATATAGTATAATGATATTAAAATCTGTACACCTAAAGAAGCTAAGTAAAACAAATATATTACTTTATTGAATAGTAACTAAAGTGGGACACAAAGATCAATATTTCTCACTTTCTTTTTTTCTGTTCAAAGTCCAGTCAAACTTTCTGCCTTCTATCTCAAGAGGCTTTTGACTTATTATAACAGAAGTTTAGGATAATGCACATCATCCTCTTAGAAGATGACCTGTCTGACAGGTTTCCTTCCAATCTGCAGGAATGTCCTGTAAGATTGATACCCAGTCTGTAACCTTTTGCACAATGACTGTAGTTTTACAATCTGTCATCTTCATAGTCCCTGCAGCTGTTGCTTCTATCCCATACTCTCCTGATTTTGACAATAGTATAATTGTTACTTTAAAAAGAATATGTGCTGATTTGGAAGTTTTTCTAATTCCTGTATCTGGTTTCCAAATTCTGTGTTATTTTGAAAAACTTCATTGTGCTGAACATCATGAATTTTTTTTTAGTATGGTTTAAAATCACAGCTGTAGATTTTTATTACATTTACTTTCATAACTTTAATGTGATTAATGAGGTAACCTGTTTTGGAATTACAGGTAATTCCTGAGTATTTGAGTTTTATAGGCAATGGGACCCTAGAGTGGATGGCATCACTAGAGGAGAAAATGAACTTCAATGCATTATTGAAGTGCTCAATATGGCCTAAAATTTCTTCCAAAATCACAACACTTTCTGGGAATTCCCTAATCCCAGTTTAGATTTGTGACGACTTTTTTTCTGTGAGAAGCAACCCAAAAGAGCAAGTATCCAAGTGCATCCGGTTATTCATGTTCTGAACCTAAGTGCTGATGGAAATAAGCTGATTTCACTCCATGTCCTGTTTATTTCCAACCATCCATTTCCCTTAATGGAAAGCAGTAAATGGAATGTGTTGGCCAATCATGCAGAGTCAGTGCCTGACAAAGCAATCAGAATCATCTGAAGTTCCCTTCACTTGTCCCCATGGCCATAAGAAGCATGAGAGATACCTGAGGTTTTTATGTTGTTTGTTTTTTTTGGGGGGGGGGATGTTAGTTTTACTTTTTCTTATTTTCATTTTTTCACCTGATATAATTAAAATTTAAATAAGAGGTTCATGCTTCTGAGAGGTCAATTCTCTTTCTCCAGTAGTCATTAGTTACCATTAGTTGTTTTTTTTGTTGTTGTTGTTGCTGCTGCTGCTGCTGCTGTTGTCTAGGGGTGGGACTCTCCTAAATTTTTGCTCTTTAATGTTAGCATGGGCATTCCTTGAGACAGAAATGCAGGAGCCATGATGTTAGCCTTTCCCAGGGATGAGGCCCATTATTGACTGTCCAAAGGAGAATGGTCAGCCTTGAAATCACATCCATAAAAAAAAGCAAAAAGTGACTCAGCAGGTTATGTTTCTAGACTTTTGTGCATACATGTATATATTTGTATATATGTGTAAGTGTGTGATTAACAATAATAATAAAGAAAATGGTTCTGTAAACTTGGGAGTGGAGGAGCACATCAGAGGGGTTCAGGGGAAGTCAGCTGGAAAAGTTTGAAGGAAGTGGTAAAGGAAAATCATATGCAAATCAAACACATATTTGAAATTAGTAAGTGGGGAAGGAATACATCAATTTTTTGTTCCTAGACAATAAAACAAAACAACACTCACCTCCTTCATTTCAATCTGCTATGATTGTAAACTCTCATAAAGGCTTTTGTGGAATACTTCTCTCAAGCACCTGAGTAAGACTATGTTTCTTCTCTCAGAGTTGAGGATTTAATTTTTCAGGTTGCATGTGCTACATAGGCACTCTTACTCTAAGCCACAGATATACAGTTTAATAGCATCTGGACAGTAGCCTAGCATTAGATTTCACTTTCTCTTAGTAAATATGTTTTGGAGAGAAAATATATTTCTTTATCCATAACTTCCAAGGGAGGCAACCCAGATCCAGAAAAACTCACATGGTATGTACTCACTTATAAGTGGACTTTAGTCATATAATACAGGATAAGCATATTGTGAGGCACGGACCCAAAGAAAATAAGTAACATGGGAGATCCAAGGAAGGAGGCAAAGACCTCACTTGGAAGGGGAGATAGAATAGACAGAAGTAGTGGCTGAAGAAAGGGAACAAAGTAGAAGAGGGAACAATGAGATTAACGGGGTGGAGGACAGACCTGGGGAGAACAAAGGAAAGAGGACAGAAGGCTTATAGAGAAAAGGGAAACTGAGGCTGAGGGTGTCTCTGTAACAAGCTGGAGACCTTAGTCAGGGTAGGCTCCTGGGAGGATATGAGGGGTACTAAAGCAGTACTAGGGGGGCTAAGGACTCCTACTAGCAGAGGCCATAGAGACTGTAGAGGATACCCACTAACTTGACTAGTTTCCTAGCAGAGGGAGGTGAACACCAACCCATCCACAAAAACTTCAACCCAAAGTTTACCCTGCCCACAACATGTGCATGGATAAAAACAGAGCAGATAAAGCAGAGATTAAAAGGATGTTCAACCAATGCCTGGCCCAAGCAAAAAACAAAAACAAAAACAAACAAACAAAAAAAAAAAAAACAAAAAAAACAACACCCTATCAGAGAGTGCTAAGTCATGACACTATGAAGGATGCTCTGCTAAACTTGCAGACAGGAGCCTGACAGAGTTGTCCTCTGAGAGGAGCTACCAGCAGCCCTTCAAAACAGATGCTGAGACTCACAGACAAACATAGAGTATCTTGTGGAAAAGTTGAAGGAAAGAGAAAAGGACCTGGAGGGGACAGGAGCTCCACAAGAATATCAATAGAATCAACTAACCAGGGCCCAAAAGAGCTTGCTGAGACTGCAACATCAACCAAGGACCAAGCATGAACTGGACCTAGACCCCCTACAAAGACGTAGCAGTTGGGCAGCTTTGGCCTCATTTGGGTCCTCTAATAAGGGAAGTGGGAACTGTATGGGACAATGACTTACTTGCCAGATTTTTGATCACTTTTTCCTGGCAAGACTGCCTTGCCAGACCAGAGGAAAGAGGAAACATTCAGTCCAGATGCAACTTGATGAACTGGGCTGGATAGGAAAGGAAAAGGGTAGTGGGTAGGAGTGAGTGGCGAATGCAGAGGGAGGAAGGGTGGGACTGGGAGGGGAGGAAGGATGGGGCTACAGCAAGGCTGTAAAGTGAATAAAAAATAAAAAAATATATTTTAAAAAATTGAGGAGACTAGAGGAAGTCTCACTTGATCTAGCATAAATGTAACTGAACCAGAGCACTCAGGTTTGACATTTAAGTTCTACATTTTGAAAGCTGACCTGAGGACAGAAAAGTTTCCTTAATCTTGTGTTATTTCATAATTTAGATAACAGAAGGATTTGTCATCTTTTCTTTACAGTCCATTCATCTTTGACATTTCTATCCTTCTGCTCAAATAACAAAAACACAGCTATGAACAGCATTTGCAGTTACTTGAAAACCCATCTCTATTTTGAAATAACTGCTAATATAATTAAAATTGGAGCAGAGATTAATGGTAATTTTGATCCTAATGTAATTAAAAACAATAATTCCCAATAAAGAAGCGGTAAAGATATTTAGGTTTCTTTCTAGTGTAATAGTTTGTGGATTATAGCTATTATATGAACCTACATATGAAGTTGTTTCACTGTAAAATATAAGATAACAAAAACATTACTGATATTAGAATAAAAAATACCATCATCTTAAGTGACCTAGAAAGTTTTCATTGGATAATTTACAAACTGATGTTACCTTATTAATGAAATTATATATTCTATCATTAACAAATAATAATATAATACTTTTCTTTTACATTTCAAGCAGTGTAATCAATGTTTCATTTAAATGTTGGAATGTAAGTGAATGAACTGTAATTAATATAAAAAATAAAAATTTAATTAAAATGTTGGCATATATATTTAGAATAGTTTTATATTTAAGTACATTGAAAGAAGTTATTTGTTGATTTCAAGGAGAAATTTATCAATATTTGAAGATACACACTTTCTTTGAGATTTTGTTACGACACAGTATTTCCTCATGCAGTAGGTAAGTATTTTATATGGTGATAAGTACTTAGCTCATTAAAAAGTTTCAGATAGTCTTTGCTAATATCTTATGAAATTTCCATTGTTTCCATTTTACAGTTGAAAGATGTAAATTTCAGGGCATCAATTTACTTTTTCAAAATCATGCTACTCCTAAAGAGGGACCATTGACGTAATCTATATTTTTTATATTAATTACAGTTTATTTACTTTGTATTCGAGCTGTAGCCCTCTCCCTCATTCCCTCCCAATCCTACCCTCCCTCCTTCATCTCCTCTCTCCCCCTCTCTGAGTCCACAGATAAGGGAGGTGCTCCTCCCCTTCCACTGATCCTAGCTTATTAGGTCTCTTCAGGACTGGTTGCAATGTCCTCCTGAGGGAGGTATCCCAGAAGCAGAAAGACACACATGGTATATACTCACTTATAAGTGGATACTAGACCTATAAGATAGGATAAACATACTGGAATATGTACACCTAAAAAAGATAAACAAGGAGGACTCTGGGTAAGATGATCAATCCTCACTTAGAAAGACAAATGGGATGGACATTTGAAGTAGGAGAAAACAAGTAACAGGACAGGAGCCTACCACAGTGGTCCTCTGAAAGACTCTACCTAGCAATATATCAAAGCAGATGCTGAGAGTCATAATGTATAGTCTTAACTATATACCCAGGACTGCCTAACTAGGGGTCTCCTCACTATGCGGTACAAGAATGAACTTTTCTACTAGAATCAATTCTACATTCAACTACATGAATATCACAAGAAAGTGGAAAATTATGAGTTAGGCAGCCACAGGTTGGATCATATTTGTTCCAATCATATTCTTTTTTTAATTTTTTATTTAACTTTTATTAATTACACTTTATTCATTTTGTATCCCCCCATAAGCCCCTCTCTCCTCCCCTCCTGATACCACCCTCCCTCCCCTTTCTGCATGCATGCCCCTCCCCAAGTCCACTGATAGGGGATGTCCACCTCTCCTTCTTTCTGATCTTAATCTCTCAGTTCTCATCAGAAGTGGCTGCATTGTCATCTTCTGTGGCCTGGTAAGGCTGCCCCCGCCCCCCTCAGGGGGAAGTGATCAACGAGCAGGCCAATCAGATTATGTCAGTGGCAGTCCCTCTTCCCCTTACTATGTAACCCACTTGGAAACTGAACTGCCATGGGCTACATCTGTGCAGGGGTTCATATTCTTAATATGCTTAATAATGTAAATGCTTTGTGACTGTAAACTGTAAATATGATGAAATATTAAAAATACTTTATGATGATGACTTGTAGACAGTTTTGTTTGAACTCCATGTATGGTTCTCATCAAATTTTTTTTTTCAGACATTGAACTCTTGGTGGGTTGGCTTATTTACTGAAATCAAAAGTGATAGATTAGCCATACACACAAATAAAAGTAAAATTTTTAGATATGTGCTTATGACTCTTGACTTGTTTCAAAAATCTAAAAAGACATCTCCTTGTGGATATGAACTTCAATATCTAGAGATGGATCCTTTTAAAAATGTTTATTCCTCATGGTGTTCAGAATATTTGATTTAACCAAAAGCATAAGAAAAATCTGTTGCTTGTATCTATCTTGTCACATTCTATAACTCTCAGATCACTGAGATACATACATGTATCTTAGGCTTCTTAAAGCTGAGGCACTTCTTACTGCATATTAATATGATTTCCAACCTAACCTTTGTAAATATGGCCCTGCTCTATTATATTGACTCAGGATTTTTTTTAAATGAAGTGCAGCAGTAATTTTCAGCTCCTCTACAGATTCTCCTCAGGGAACAGAAACTTGAAAGACATGTACAAATAGGGTTGTATAAAAAGAGACACAGGTCCATAATTTTTAAATAGTTCAACTGTTCATTACAGATAGAGCTAGACAGACACCTTATTAAAAGATCTTGTTATTTGTTTTTAAAATATATAAGTTTTGTAAAACATTAGTTTACTACTTGGTGTAGTTTTCTGGAGTTGGCTCATTAAGCAAATATGTTTTGTTATTTTTAAGACGTATGTTTTTGCATTTTTCCATGTGTGAAAGATAATATGCTTAGTAAGAGGTAAATAAAATCCGTTTGTATAGTTTTACCTAAGCTCATGTTTTATACATTTTTTTGGCAAGAATAACTTTTAATTATTAGATACTTCCTTTAGACTATGTGGATATTGTAATGAGATCAAATTTTCAAGATTTAACATTATCACTAAAGCATTTCTTAAACATAATTATTTATTTTTTTCAGTGCTCAATGCTTGCCTTCTGCACTTCTTTAATATTTTTACTTTATTAAAATTTGTTTATTCACTTTAGATTTCTATCACAGCATTCTCCATTGTCTCCTCCCCATCCCAACTTCCCACCCCTTTCTGCCTCTTTCCACTCCCCATCTTCTCAAAAAAAGGGAGCCTCCCCACAGTCCTTCGTGGAACATCAAATCACATCAGGACTAAGTGCATCCTTTTTCCCTGAGGCAGAAAAGGCAGCCCAGCTAGGGGAAAGTTATCCAAAACCCAGCAACAGAGTTAATGTCAGAAACAGGCCTTGCTCTAATAATACCCTCATGAAGACTGAGCTGCTCATCAGCTATAAATGTGTAGGCGACATAAGTCCAGTCTATGCATGTGCTTTGTTTGGTGGTTCAGTCTCTGTGAGCCCCCATGGACTTCTATTAGATGACTCTGTTGATGCTGTTCATCATCTCATGTCTGATATTTTATAATGTCACATGTTGATGAGGTTAATACAATAGATGAATGGGGTTTTTGCCTTCATTTTTTGGAGTAAAAGTTACTCATTGCCTACCTATTAGTGTCACAGAAATACAAATACTGGTTTAAAATCTCCATGTTATCTGTGGGGAATTTCTAGTTTGGCAGTTATTTAATATATTATTACAATCTTTAGCTTCCAATGCTAATGAGTCATGATTGTGTTTAAATATTCTTCTATAATAACGTGCCTGTATGATGGCTATTTTAGTGAAAAGTGGATGAGGAAGGAAATTACTGGTGAACACGTGAAGGAAGGCAGAACTTTCTAATATTCCAATGGAGCTATAGCTGTTTAATATGGCTAGTGTTTGTTTTCAAGACTGAAGTGCATGCCACATTCTAGTGGTGTCAACAGAAGAAAACTGTCAGCTATGTTCTGTAAGCATAAGGTTATTGTTTAATTCAAATGCTGATTTCTCTACACCCCAAATCCAGTGTAATCCTTATTCTTAGAATCTCCTGTCTCAATGCTATGTAAACACTGCTTCCCAACTGTCCCCTGATATGCTAACAAAGCAGATTATAATCAATCACTGAGAAAGTGAGAGAATAGGGGCTACACTTCCATCCAATTAGGGGAGGAGGAATTAGAGGAGGAAGTGGGGGATTCAACCACTGAAAAGGTCCAAAAGATATTAGGAGAGGAGCTTCAGCAAAGAAAGTTACAAAGTGTAAGTATCTCTGAGATATATGCTAGGAGGAAACCAGATGAGCTTAGAGGGTTAAGAATGGAGTAAAATAACTGCTCAGTTATTATATCCTGAAGCTTATTCTGAAAGAAATATAAAAAAGTCTTAATGTTTTTGTGTTTGATAGTCCGGTTAAGAGAGAAACTGAAAAACAAACACAGTTTTGTAAAATTACTCTAACAAAGTTCCCTTTTGAAAAATGTTCTCATGCAAGAAAGTTTGTCTCTAAGGACCATTGCATACCCAGTGAATAGCCTCTGTGAAATCTTGGTCCCTAAACATGTGAAAAAAATTCTGAAGTCTCACTATAGTTCACTACAGGAGCCTGAAGCTCAAGCAGGCCCTGCCTGGACATACTGCCCAACCCAAGATCACCCAGACACTGATAACATCAAGATATCTGATTTGGGTAGAGACTTTCTGAGTCTTCCCAACCCCCTTGATAGGCTCCTGTCCTGTTTCTTATTTTCTCCTTCTTTCAATGTCAGTCCATTTGCCTTTCTGAGTGAGGATTGATCATATTACCCAGGGTCCTCCTTCTAGCTCACCTTCTTTAGGTGTTCAGATTTTTGTATGTTTATCCTGTATTATATGTCTAGTATAAAAGCAGATAGTGAGACTCATAAACAAACTTTGGGCAAAGTGCAGGGAATCATAGGAAAGGAGGGAAGAAAATAACACCTGGAGAGGACAGGAGCTCCATAAGGATAGAATCAAAATATCTGGGTACAGAGATCTTTTCTGAGACTGATACTCCAACCAAGGACCATTCATGAATATAACCTAGAACCCCTGCTCAGATGTTACCCATGGCATCTCGGTGTCCAAGCTGGTACCTTAGTAAGGGGAAAAGGCACTGTCTCTAACATGAAATCTTTGACTGCCTCCCCTGGATGGGAGAGCAGCTTTACCAGGCCACAGAGGAAGACAATGCAGCCAGTCCTGATGATATCTGATAGGCTAGGGTCAGATAGAAGGAGAGGAAGAGTCCCTATCAGTGGAATGGGAAAGGGGCATGGGAGGAGATGAAGGAAAGAATGTGGGATTGGGAGGGAACCAGGAAGGGGGCTACAGTTGGAATACAAAGTGAATAAACTGTAATTAATATTAAAAATAAAAATTTAAAAGTGATAAAAAAGTTATCTGATTTGAAGAATGGATTGTTTTCTAAATTAAATCTCAGAAGCTTCCTTGGTACTTGCTGCCTCTGGAGACCATTAAGATAAGTGTGATCTGTGCTATAGATGGAAACCATGTCGATGTCTGGGACCCATGTTGCAGCTGGAAACCAGGTTAATGTTTATAATACAAGCTGCCACCTGAAGAATGTGGATGTCCACCATCTATGCTGCTGTCTAAAAACATTTGACAGAACATAATCCATGCTGCTCCTGGCTTCTTTTTAGGTGGTATTGATGACAGCAGACTTGTAACTGAGAAGGAGAGACATTAAAGATTTCTGTGAGCTCCCTTTTCTCCCAGAAAGATGAAACCATCCAGACAGGAAGTTATTGAAAACAGTCCTTAAAAAATTGTGATAAAAGCCGGGTCAGTGGCACACACCTGTTGTCACAGAACTCACTGAGGCAGAGGCAAGAGGATATCCTTGAGTTCATGGTCATCCTGTTCTACAGGACAGTCAAGGCTACCCAGAGAAACTCTGTCTTAGAAAATAATAATAATTGTCATAAAGATGCTGAAGTATCTTGATCACATTCATTTATTTATAAACATATGGAACATCAAATAGACTAGACCAGAAAAGAAACGTCCTGTCACATCATAGTCAAAACACTATACCTACAGAACAAAGGAAAAATACTAAAAGGCAGCAAGGGAAAAGGGCCAAGTAACATATAAAGGTGGACCTATCAGAATCACACCAGACTTCTCAACAGGAACTATGAAAGCCAGAAGGTCCTGGGCAGGTATCATGCAGACTCTAAGACACCACAAATGCCAACCCAGACTACTCTACACAGCAAAGCTTTCAATCAACGTAGATGGAGAAAACAAAATATTCCATGACAAAACCAAATTTAAGGAATATCTACACAGTAACCCAGCCATACAGAAGATACTAGAAGCTAAACTCCAATCCAACGAAAACAACTACACCCAAGAAAACATAGGATACAGATAACTTTCACAACAAAAATTAAAAGAAAACAAACAATGAATCACAATACCACCAACTCCACAACAAAAAGGAACTAACATTCATTGGTCACTACTATCTATCAACATCAATGGACTCAACTGTCCAATAAAAAGACACAGAATAACAGAATGGTTGCAGAAACAGAATGCAACATTCTGCTGCATCCAAGAAGCACACCTGTACAACAAAGATAATCACTACCTCAGAGTTAAAGGCTGGAAAAAATGTTTTTCAAGCAAATGGACCCAGAAAACAAGCTGAGGTACCTAGATAGACTTTCATCCAAAATTAATCATAAAAGATGAGGAGGGACTTTTCATTCTCATCAAAGGAAAACTTTACCAGGAGGACATCATAATTCTGAATATCTATGCCCCAAATACAACAGTGCCTACATTTGTAAATGAAACATTATTAAAGCTGAAATTGCACATCTATTCCAACACCTTAACAGTGGGAGACTTCAACACTCCACTCTCACCAAGGGACAAATCGTCTAGACAGAAGCTAAATAGGGAAATAAAGGCACTTACAGAGGTCTTAAATCAAATGGACCTAATAGATGTCTACAGAAATTTTCACCCAAATTCAAAAGAGTATACCTTCTTTTTAGCAACTCATGGAACCTTCTCCAAAATAGACCAAAGAGTTGGTCACAAAGCAAGCCTCAGTAGATACAAGAAGATTGACATAATCCCTTGCATTCTGTCTGACCACCATGGACTAAAGCTGGACCTCAACAACAACAGAATTAGCAAAAAGCCTACACACACATGGAAACTGAAGAACTCCCTACTCAATGACAGCTGGGTTAGGGAAGGAATAAAGAAATTAAAGACTTCCTAGAATTTATTGAAAAAGAAGGTACAACATACCCAAACTTATGGGGCACAATGAAAGCGGTATGAAGAGGAAAGTACATAGCACTAAGTACCTTCAAAAGAAATTTGAAACATCTCATAAAACAACTTAGTGGCACACCTGAAAGCCCTAGGTGGGAAAAAAAAGAAGAAGAAGGAAGAAGTAGACACACCCAAAAGGAGTAGAGAGCTGGAAATAATCAAACTCATAACTGAAATCAATGAATTAGAAACAAAGAAAAATTCAAATAATCAATGAGACTAAGAGCTGGTTCTTTGAGAAAATCAACAAAATAGACAAACCTTTAGCCAAACTAACTAAATGGCAGAGAGAAACTATACAAATCAGCAAAATCAGAAATGAAGAGGAGGACATAACTACAGACTCCGAAAAAATCCAAATAATCATTAGGTCTTACTACAAAGCCTATATACAAAAAAAAAAAAAAAAAAAAAAAATTGAAATTCTAAAGGAAATGGACAATTTTCTTGATTGATTCCATTTACCAAAACTTAATCAAGATCAGGTACAAAGATTTAATAGCCCTATATTCCCCAAGGAAAAAGAAGCAGTCATCAAAAGTCTCCCTTCCAAAAAAAAAAAAAACCTCAGGGCTAGATTGTTTCAGCACAGAATTCTACCAGACCTTCAAAGAAATGCTAACTCCAATTCTCTTCAAACCATTGCACAAAATAGAAACAGAAGGAACTATTACCTAATTCCTTCCATGGAGCCACAGTCACCTTGATACCTAAACCACACAAAGACCCAACAAAAAAACAGAACTTCACACCTATCTCTCTTATGAAATTGATGCAAAACTACTCAATAAAATACTGGCAAACCAAATCCAAGAACATATAAAAGATATCATCCACCATGACCAAGTAGGCTTCATCCCAGGCATGCAGAGGTGGTTCAATATATGGAAATCCATCAATAATAATCAACCATATAAACAAAAAAAAAAAAAACATGATAATCTCCTTAGATGCTGAAAAAGCATTTGACAAAATCCAACATCCATTCATGTTTAAATTCTTGGAGAGATCAGGGATACACAGCACATACCTAAACATAGTAAAGACAATATATAGCAAGCCTATTGCCAACACTAAACTAAATGGAGAGAAATTTAAATCAATCCCTCTGAAACCAAGGACAAGGGAGACTACCCACTCTCTCCATATCTCTTCAACATAGTTCTGGAAGTCCTTGCTAGAGCAGTAAGACAAGTGAAAGAGATCAAGGGGATTCAAATCGGAAAGGAAGAAGTCAAATTATCACTATTTGCAGATGATATGATAGTATATATAAGCGAGCCAAAGATTCAACCAGAGAACTCCTTCAGCTGATAAACACTTCAGCAAAGTAGAAACAACACCCTTCACAATAGCCACTAATAACATAAAGTCCCTCAGTGTGACTCTACCCAAGCAGGTGAAAGACCCGTTTAAAAAAAAAAAAAAAAAAAAAAACTTTAAGTCTCTAAAGAAAGAAATTGAAGAAGATGTCAGACATTGGAAACATCTCCTGTGCTCATGGATCTGTAATATAAACATTACTAACACAATTCTTTAAAGAACTTTAAATAAAAAAATTTAACTTCATATGGAAAAACAAAAAAACCCAGAATTTACAAAACGATCCTGTACAACAACAGATAGTCTGGAGGTACCTCCATTCCTGACCTCAAGCTGTACTACAGAGCAAAAGTAATAAAAAGTGCATGGTACTGGCATAGAAATAGAATGGTGACACAAAGGAATCAAATTGAAGACCCAGCAAAAAACCCACACAGCTATGGATACTTGATTTTTGACAAAGAAGCTACAACGGAAAAAAGACAGCATCTTCAACAAATGGTGTTGGTCTAACTGGATGTCTACATGTAGAAAAATGCAAATAGATCCATATTTATTGCCCTGTACAAAACTAAAGTCCTGTAGATCAAAGATCTCAAAATAAAACCAAACATACTAAATTGATAAGAAGAAAAAGGTGGTAAGAACCTAGAACTCATTGGCACAGGAGTCAACTTCCTTGACAGAAAAACAACAGCATAGGCTCTAAGATCAACAATCAATAAATGGGACTTCGTGAAACTGAAAAGCTTCTGTAAAGCAAAGGACACTGTCGTCAGGACAAAATGACAGCCTACAGACTGGGAAAGGATCTTCACCAACCCTATATCTGACAGAGGGCTAATATCCAGAATATATGAAGAATTAAAGAAGTTTAAAACAACTCAAGTAATCCAATTAAAAAATGGGGTACAGAGCTAAACAGAGAATTCTCAATAGAGGAATATAGAATGGCAGAGAAACAATTAAAGGAATGCTCAACATCCTTAGGCATCAGGCAGATGCAAATCAACATGACCTGTGATTTCACCTTACACCCATCATAATGGCTAAGATCAAAAACTGAAGTTACAATGCATGCTGGAGGGGATGTGGAGAAAGAGGAACCCTCTTCCATTGCTAGTGGGAATGTAAACTTGTGCAACCACTTTGGAAATCAATCTGGTGCTTTCTCAGACAATTAGGAATAGCGCTTCTTCAAGATCCAGCTATACCACTCTTAGGCATATATCCAAAAATGCTCAAGTACACAACAAGGACATTTGCTCAACCATGTTTGTAGCAGCTTTATTCATAATAGGCAGGAACTGGAAACAACTTATATGTCCCTCAATGGAGAAATGGATATAGAAATTGTGGTACATTTACACAATGGAAGATTACTCAGCAATGAAAAACAAGGAAATCATGAAATTTGCAGGCAAAAGGTTGGAGCTAGAAAAGATCATTCTCAGTGAGTTATCCCAGAACCAGAAAGACACACATGGGATGTACTCACCTGTAAATGGATACTAGACATATAATATAGTATAAACCTACAAAAATCTGTGCACCTAAAGAAGCTGAACTGGAAGGAGGACCCTGGGTAAGATGATCAGTCCTCACTCAGAAAGGCAAACGGGACTGACACTGAAAGAAGGAGAAAACAGGAAACAGGATAGGAACCTACCACAGAGGGCTTCTGAATGACTCTACCCAGCAGTGTATCAAAGCAGATAGTGAGAGTCATAACTTAACTTTGGTCAGTGTGCAGGGAATCTTAATAAAGAAGGGGGAGACAGTAACACCTGTAGAGGACAGGAGCTCCACAAGGAGAGCAACAGAACCAAAATATCTGGACAAAGGAGTTTTTTCTGAGCCCGATACTCCAACCAAGAACAATTCATGAATATAACCTAGAATCCCTGCTCAGATGTAGCCCATGGCAGCTCAGTATCTAAGTGGGTATTCTAGTAAGGGGAACAGGGACTGTCTCTGACATTAACTTAGTGGCTAGCTCTTTGCCCGCCTCCCCCTGATGGGGGAGCAGCCTTGCCATTCTACAGAGGAGGACAATGCAGCCAGTTCTGATGAGACCTGATAGGCTCGTCTCAGATGAAAGGGGAGGAGGACCTCCTCTACAGAGATGAGGGAGGAAGGGTGAGATTTGGTGGGAATGAGGGAGGGAGCTACAGCTGGGATAAAAAGTAAATAAACTATAATTAATATAAAAATACAATTTTAATTAAAACAAAAGAATAATGCTACCTCAAGATCCAGCTCTACCACTTCTAGGCTTATATCCAAAATATGCTCAAGATTACAAGAAGGATATGTGCTCAACCATTTTCGTTGCAGCTCTAGTCGTAATAGCCATAGTCTGGAAACAACACAGAAGTCTCTCAATGGAGGCATGGATACAGAAATTGTAATACATTTACACAATGGAATATTACACAGCAACTAAAAACAATGAAATCATGATATTTGCAGGCAAATGGTGGGAACTAGAAAAGATCATCCTGAGTGAGGTAATCCAGAGGTAGAAAGAC
This sequence comes from Psammomys obesus, assembly GCF_907164565.1. Lineage (NCBI taxonomy): Eukaryota > Metazoa > Chordata > Mammalia > Rodentia > Muridae > Psammomys > Psammomys obesus. The sequence goes on along the minus strand of NW_026596079.1, from coordinate 31,737,779 downwards.
ACCCATGGTATATACTCACTCATAAGTGGATATTAGCCATGTAATATAGGATCAACATAAATCTATACTCCTAAAATCTATACTTCTCTAGGAGCTAAGCAACAATGAAGACCATAGGGAAGACGCTCAATCTCATTCAGAAGGCTAAAGTGATAGACAAAGGAAGTAGGAGAAGACAGGAAACAATGTGTTTTAACTCCCCAAAATCTACACTCTCCAGCTTTACCTTCCTAACCAATTTTTGGCAGGTTTTCTTTGTTTTTTAAATTACCTAATTAGTTATTTAAATTCCAGTTTGTTTCGTTCAAGTACTCTTTGCAGTGGGGCCTTCCTTGGTTTCCAATTGACTTACTAGATGTGACATCATTAACTTAACTGCCTCACAGAAGCTATCAAATGACAGTAGATTTTTCAGCTAGTGGTGGAATTTTAGGTTTACTTCCCATGCTCCATGATAAGAGTTTTCCTGTCTGAGCTGGCACATGCCTGTACTTGCTCTTGGAACCACTGTGAGTTCATAGATGAACAGCTTTGTTGTTCAGGGAAAATATTGTTTTCTTGAAGTAATTCACACTACCTCTGGCTCTTAGAATATTTCCCTTTTCTCATATGAGGTGATCCCTAAGCCTTGGATAGAGAAGTATGATATGTGTTTCCCATTTAGGGCTCAGTACACTATTCTCTTAACAGTGACTAGGTGAGGATCTTAGTTACATGTCTACCACAAGAAATACGGCTCCTGCAAGAAGGAGCTTTTCAGAAAAAGGTTGAGAGGTGCACTTAGCTATGAATATAGAATGAGTCACTAGGATTAATTTTAATACTCTGACTATATGTTATGAAAATAACATTAGTCTTCCCCTTAATACCTTTATTTACCCACAATTTCTTAATACCTTTATTTAGCCACAATTTCTTGGCCCTCCTAATGTAGCCAGATATGGGTTTTATGTCTTGCAGAGGTCATATCCAATAACAAAGTGGTTGGTCACTTCCACAACACATTCAGTGAATTGAAAAGAATTCAGGAAAGATTTTTTTTAAGTCATTGTATTGATGGTTTTCCTCGTGAATGTGACAAATGCCTAATAGAAATAATGTAAGAGTTTATATTGGTTCATGGCTTCAGAAGGTTCAGTTCATCATGTTGGAGAAGGTTACAAAGAAACACATAGTTTAATATCATGTTATACAAACAACAGAAAAGTTAAGGGACACAGGAAGAAGCCAAGGCAAGATAAAGTGTTAATAGTATAACCCCGATGACATCATTTTTGAACTCAAAATAATACCATCCAGTTATGAATCTATAAAAAAGAAGCTCATATATTTATTAGGTTAGGACTCTCATGATATGGTATTGTCTGGACAGTTTATCACAGACATAAGAAATGGATATTATTTTTAATATTTTGTGGGTATCTTACAATCCAGTCAGGTTAACAATTAAAATTATGCATCAAAGTGACTAATTTCCTTTAATATAGTAACTGTTTACATGTGTATAATGATTTTCCTGTCATGAAATATATCATTATGGAGTTTCATTATTGAAAGCTCATGTTTCTGGCTATTACAAATAAAGCTGCTATAAACAGATGGGATGCACATTAAACATTGACAGGAGTCTACTGAGCGCATTTGAAAAACTTTAACTAGCAGTGTTTTCAAAGCAAAGACTCATGACCATACCTTTGGCAGAGTACAGGGAATCATAAGAAAGAAGGGGAGTTAGTCTGATGAGGAAAGGATAGGAGCTCCACAAGGACCAAACATATCTGGGCACAGGGTCTTTTCTGAGACTGACATGCAACCAAGGACTATGTATGAATGTAACCTAGAACCTCTGCTCAGATGTAGCCTGTGGTAGCTCAGTAACCAATTGGTTTCCCATAGTGAGGGGAACAAGGACTATTTCTAACAGGAACTCAATGACTGGCTCTTTGGCCTCCCTACCCCCCAAGGGAGGAGCAGTCCTGTTAGGCCACAGAGGAGAGCTTTGCAGCCAGTCCTGAAGATACCTGATAAAACAGGAGCAGATGAATGAGGAGGAGGTTCCCCCTATCAGTGGACTTGGCAAGGGGCACGGTGGAGATGAGGGAGGGAGGGACTGGGAGGGAATGAGGGACCGGGACACGGCTGGGATACAGAGCTAATAAAATGTAACTGATAAGAAAAAAATAAAATTAAAAGAAAGAAAGAAAGAAAGAAAGAAAGAAAGAAAGAAAGAAAGAAA